>NW_028169738.1:83200-93200 GCF_963971535.1 Notolepis coatsorum | reverse complement strand
AATGGGGACCCCTGATGTAAACAAGACGAAAGTCTTTCTCTGGTCTGCATCCCCTTAACAATTGTGTGTATTGAGCCGTACTGTACTGTACCCATTCTGCAATCTGTTATTGATTGATTAAAAATGTTATTAACATATTGCAGAATGGGTACAATATAGTACGGCTCAATACACACAATTGTTAAGGGATTGCAGACCAGAAAAAGACTTTTGTTTTGTTTACATCAGGGTCCCCCATTTACAATTCATAATGAATTGTAAGTAAAGGTGCAATTAACACCGTGCAATCCGTTATTTTTGGAGCCCGCCCTTTAAGTCTTTGAGCTATTAGGCTACTAGGGTTCTTACTTTGTGTTTTGGTGTACTGAAAAATGCTCCGATGTCTGTATTCTTTCTTTTTTCTGCCATGTTACACACACACATTTTCATTTCAGGTATTGTACCTTAACACTTTGGGTGCCGGGAAACGTCTTTTCACGTCTTTCCCGGCCATGCTCAAGGTGCCGAAGACGCTGTACAGCGTCTTTGATCTGTTTACATCTTTTTTCGATTTTCCCCGTCTGAACTTCACCGCCGAGCTTTTGGAAGAAAATTTGAACCGGAAACTGCATTTCCTCTCAAATTTCACTAGGTGGCAGTGTCCCCCTATTTTCTAACACTATCACAATAGGGGGAATATTGTACCCCACAATGAATCTGGCATTTGATTGGCCAGCATACCTGGCCAATGTAACCACAGGTATAAAACGTTAGCGCGATCCCAGAATCAATGAGGTTTTGGAGGAGAGAGAGAGAGAGAGATAGATAGAGCGATAGAGAGAGAGAGAGATTGAGAGAGATATTTGAATTGAGATCAGCCTATAGTCTATATTTATAGTGTTATACAGTATAGTGGTAGTATCAGACTAATTGTAAGGTTTCAGCTGTGCTTTAGAAAGTACTTAGTCGTGCTAAGTAGTAGTACTATTCGAGGGATTAGTGTGTAGTCTAGGTAGTATATTTCAGTAGTAGTAATAGTAGTTTGATCAGTTAGTAGTTTCATTTAGATTATTAGATCAGTATGAAGAGACGTAGTGTAGGTAAGCGAGGGGACAATCCGGCTGCGGGTCGCTTTGTTCAGACGAAGCTGGCGTTTGGACCCACGGTTGTTCGAGCAGCAGCAGCACCAACGACTTTGGTAGCTCCGATCGGAGAGAGCCGTGAGACCGTCGCTGGGCCCAGTAACGCGTCTCGCCCCGGGACCGGGAGCGGCTCTCCCCGACGCAGTTCGAGGAAGAGGAAGGCTGCCGCTGTGGTCATAGCTTCTTCATGCGAGTCAGGGGACAGCGATTCGACCGCCCACGAATCTGATGGGAGCGCCGATTGGGAACCACCAGGTAATTACACGGTCTTATATATATATATATATATGTGTGTGTGTGAAACGTGTATTTGATGATTTACATACTGTGACTATGTAACGTTAGTTCGCCAA
The DNA here is from genome assembly GCF_963971535.1 of Notolepis coatsorum. NCBI lineage: Eukaryota > Metazoa > Chordata > Actinopteri > Aulopiformes > Paralepididae > Notolepis > Notolepis coatsorum. Next base: position 91,726 of record NW_028169738.1, on the reverse strand, counting down.
ACCAACGCCGATATGCATGTGATTGTGTGTGTGTGTGAAACGTGTATTTGATGATTTACATACTGTGACTATGTAACGCTAGTTCGCCAAACCAACGCCGATATGCATGTGATTGTGTGCGTGTGTGAAACGTGTATTTGATGATTTACCTAACGCTTATTCTGTGACTATGTAATGTTAGTTCGCCAAACCAACGCTGATATGCATTTATTATATTCTAGCTCCGGAATCATCTGACGATGATCTCGGCTTGGGTCGGAGGTGTTATGAGTCTGATTCATCGCACGATTCAGACGTGGGACGCGGTGGTGGTCGACGGGGCAACGGTACGTCATGTTTACTAATGCAATGTGAATATTGTTTTACGTGCATGTTCAAATCGATAGTTGAATGATATAGGATATAGGCATGTACAGGCCACCATGTTAGGTTGCAATGGTCTTGTGTGTGTGTGTGTGTGTGTGTGTGTGTGCATGTGCACGCCCTTTGAAGTGGCCCTTTGAAGTGTGTAGCTATCAATGTAAGTGATAATAGTTGCATGCTGGTGGTGGTCGACGTGGTATCATGTTGCAATGTGAATATTGTTTTATGTTCAAATCGATATAGTTGATGGGTTGCATGGATGTGTGTGTGTGTGTGTGTGTAGATGCCAGCCCTTTGAAGTTGTCTACCTTTAGGTATGTGTGTGTGTGTGTAGATGCAGGCCTCACCCCATGCCATTTGATGTGTGTGTGTGTGTGTGTGTGTGTGTGTGTGTGTGTGTGTGTGTGTGTGTGTGTGTGTGTGTGTGTGTGTGTGTGTGTGTGTGCATGTGCACGCCATTTGAAGTGTGTAGCTATCAATGTAAGTGATAATAGTTGCATGCTGGTGGTGGTCGACGTGGTATCATGTTGCAATGTGAATATTGTTTTATGTTCAAATCGATATAGTTGATGGCCATGTGCTGCTACCCGTTGGGTTGCATGGATGTGTGTGTGTGTGTGTGTAGATGCAGGCCTCACCATGTGCCCATGCCATTTGATGTGTGTGTGTATGTGTGTGTGTGTGTGTGTGTGTGTGTGTGTGTGTGTGTGTGTGTGTGTGTGTGTGTGCAGTGTGTGTACACACACACACACACACAAGATCAAAAGGCATGAATCCTCTCCAACACATTTGAACTTCGCAGTACATGGTGAGGCCTCTATAGGCCTATATTTAAATGCATGGTTTAAGTTGCATGGATGTGTGTGTGTGTGTGTGTGTAGATGCCAGCCCTTTGAAGTTGTCTACATTTAGGTTACATGGATGTGTGTGTGTGTGTGTGTAGATGCAGGCCTCACCATGTGTCCATGCCCTTTGATGTGTGTGTATGTGTGTGTGTGTGTGCAGTGTGTGTACACACACACACACAAGATCAAAAGGCATGAATCCTCTCCAACACCTTTGAACTTCGCAGTACATGGTGAGGCCTCTATATGCAAATTCCATTGATTACAGCACACACATACACACACACAATGGCATGGGCACATGGTGAGGCCTATATTTAAATGCATGGTTGTGTAGCATATGTAAAATTCCATTGATTACAACACACACACACATGTACATGCTTTGATGTACAATGGCCGCTGAATATTTTGTGTTCATACAGGCTCCGAAACCGAATCCGGGGCCAATACACCAACATGCTTGGGTATGTACTAACTACATTTATGTATGTGTAAATGTATTACTATTGTGTTTTATGAGACTTACTTACTGAATTAATTTAATCCAACGACATGGGATCACATTCTACTCCTGCAGGTAATTGTACATGGTGGTGACTGGCTGCTGCTAGAGCCTGGGCCTGGTGGTAGCTGGCTGCTGCTAGAGCCTGGGCCTGGTGGTGACTGGCTGCTGCTAGAGCCTGGGCCTGGTGGTGACTGGCTGCTGCAGGGCCTGGGCCTGGTGGTGACTGGCTGCTGCAGGGCCTGGGCCTGGTGGTGACTGGCTGCTGCAGGGCCTGGTCTGGTGGTGATGGTGGTAAATACAATGACAATACGTTGCCCTAGTGTAATGTATTACATCATGTGATTCTAGAACTGGATGCTAGTCTGGACATGCCGGAACCCGTTGCAGGGCGGAAACGCACATCTAAGAGCGGTAAGTTGGCCTCACTCTGCACACCACTTCCAGCTCTGACCTCTGACCCCCACACCACGTCCAGCTCTGACATCTGAACCCCACACACACTCACTCATTCACTCACACAGTTTGTAACTACGTGGCATATGAATGTCTACAGTAGGGGTGTTATAGTATATTTGTATAATTGACAGGTCGTGGAGGAGCGAAGAGCAGGGCTGCGATCCGCCAGGAAGAGGAGAATGCCTGGTCTCGTGAGGGCTGGGTGCCTCAAAGGATCCCCTTCACAGCCCAACCGGGGTTGCTCCAGGACGCCAAGGCACTCAGATCTTACCGGCCTGCGAAATGGATGGATCTGTTCCTGACAGATGCTTTTCTGAACTCTATTGTTGCCCAGTCCAACCTCTACGCTGAGCAGTCCATTGCCCGGCTGGACCCCACGCTAACCAGTAGAAGGGCACTGCTTTGGAAGCCCCTCACATTGAAGGAGCTGAAGAAGTTCCTCGGACTCAATTTCCTTAGCAGTGTCCTGCGGAAGCCTCGCGTGGACCAGATGTGGACCACTGATGACATGATGCACACACCGTACTACTCTGAGACCATGCCACGCAACAGGTTTCAATTGATCTGGCGATTCCTCCACTTTGCGGACAATACTTCCCTGGAAGTTAGAGACAAATTGTGCAAAGTACGCCCTGTAGTCGACCATGTAAACGCGAGGTGCAAGGAGCTGTACCAGCCTGAACGCGAGCTCGCCATTGACGAGGGGGTGATGGCATGGCGAGGCCGCCTGACCTTCCGGGTCTACAACCCAAACAAGCCCACCCGCTATGGTATCAAGTCTTACTTCCTGTGCGAATCTCGCACAGGATATTGCTTTTCATTTAAGCCATATTGTCGGGAAGGCTCGCTCCTGGGGGACACGGTCGTTGGTCTGCTTGGACGTCTGTCTGGGGCCGGCTATACGCTCTTTATGGACAACTTCTACAACTCCGTACGTATGTCCGCCAGGCTCCGACAGTTGAGGACCGACGTCTGTGGTACCCTCAGGAAGCACCGGGGCGAGCCAGCCATCATCAAGAACATGACCAAACGTGACATCGGTGTGGGGGAGCGCATTGCGGTCAACAACAAGGAGGTCATGATCGTGGCATGGCGCGATAAAAGAATCGTGAAGACCATCAGCAGCTTCCACAAGGACACCATGGAAAATGCGATGGTGTGGCAGAAGCAGAAGAAGGGCAAAGCGCTGAGGGTGGAGATGCTCAAGCCATCATCAATCATGGAGTACAATAAATTCATGAACGGCGTCGATCAGCTGGATCAGAATATATCGTACTATCCGGTTACACGTAAGACTGGAAAGTGGACCAAAAAGTTTGTGATGTATCTGATCCAAATATGTATGTTCAACGCTTTTGTCTTGTACAAAAAAAAGCACCCACAAGGGCATTACTCCAACCTCTTCCGGTTCACCAGGGCTGTGGCGCGGACCTACACAGACGGTAAGGAGAAGAAGATTCCTGGGGTGACAGCGGAGATGGAGGCGGAGGCGGAGGCAGGGGAGGAGGCAGGGGAGGAGGCAGGGGGTGGGGATGAGGAGGAGGCAGGGGCTGAGCAGGTGGGGCGTGTCGACCCTAGGGCCCCACTGGGGGACCCGCAGAGCAGATTAGTGGGTGGCTTTGTGAAGCATGTAATGGTTGCATACAAAGCCACCCCGAAGAAAAAGCTACCGTGTAGGAAATGTCGTGTCTGCAGTAGGCGTGGCATCAGGAGTGAGACCAGATATTTTTGCACATCGTGCAAAGTCCCCCTGCATCGTGACAAATGCTTCACTCTGTACCACACAAAGAGGGATTTCTCTAAATAGTTTCTTTATTAGTTGTCATACAGAAGTACAGACTACTTCTAAATAATCCGGCACACAGAAGTACAGATTACTTCTAAATAATCCATCATTGTGTGATACAGACAGAACCATGTGTACCGGTACATAGTATAGCTAGCTGAGTGTAGTATAGTATAGTGTAGTATAGTATAGTATAGTATATTGTAGTATAGTATAGTATAGTATAGTGTATGGGTAGTTGCACTGTTTTCTGTACAAGACAAATGCGTTGAACACATGTATTTGGGCCACGGTTGTCGATATTGCATAGGCATGTTTGGACCACATGCAGATGAGACGTTATGTTAGCGATCTAGCTGTATCGACTCCATTCATAATTTGCATTGTGTGTGTATATAGTTTTTTTTTTATTTATCTTTTTCCCCCCTCATTTTTACCGTTTGCACAGAACCAATGGTTGCTGACAGTCACCCAGTTTATAAAAGTATATACTGTAGGTAACATACCACACTTTTCTAATGCAGTCCATTGGCCTATTATTTATATACTTTGGAAGCATGTATTGGATATTTTTTGGTCCACAGATCATCTGGCGCTTCATCCATTTATCAATGGACAATGCAGTCATCGATGCGAGAGACCAAGTAAGATATGCCCTGTAGTTCATGTGACGTGAATGTTACAAGCAAACTTCTAAATGCACTGAAACAATGGTTGGTTATCCTCCAGTGTTCACTTTTTATAAGGTATTGTCTTGGTAAATTACCATAATCCTATACTGTGAATGTTACCAACAAACTCCTAAATGCACTGACACAATGGTTGGTTATCATCAGCCAGTGTTCACTTTTTATAAGGTATTGTCTTGGTAAATTACCATAATCCTATACTGTGAATGTTACCAACAAACTCCTAAATGCACTGAAACAATGGTTGATTATCCTCCAGTGTTCACTTTTTATAAGGTATTGTCTTGGTAAATTACCATAATCCTATACTGTGAATGTTACCAACAAACTCCTAAATGCACTGAAACAATGGTTGGTTATCATCACAGTGTTCACTTTTTATAAGGTATTGTCTTGGTAAATTACCATAATCCTATACTGTGAATGTTACCAACAAACTCCTAAATGCACTGAAACAATGGTTGGTTATCATCACAGTGTTCACTTTTTATAAGGTATTGTCTTGGTAAATTACCATAATCCTATACTGTGAATGTTACCAACAAACTCCTAAATGCACTGAAACAATGGTTGGTTATCATCACAGTGTTCACTTTTTATAAGGTATTGTCTTGGTAAATTACCATAATCCTATACTGTGAATGTTACCAGCATATAATGCACAGCAACAATGGTTGGTACTGATGACTTGTCACCCAGTTTATTGAACATATTTTACAATAAAAATGTTCATGGCATCAAAGTTTCAAGTTTTCTGCATTGTAAAGTATTCTGTATTTTATAATAATGTTGTCTGGACCTACACCAGTAGTTATAACTTACTTGTTCATTAGCGCCAGGCATGGTGGTTGATGAGGTAGTAGTATTTCCAGGTGAAACTAATTGATATATTATCAATACAAGATATTATTACTTTATGAATGTGTTTATCATGTATGGACGAATAAATTGGAAAACAGGTAGGTACAGAGCAACACAGTGTCTACAACACAGGAGCAAATTATGCACAGTACATGAATGAGAAACAGTCAAAATATTTTTTTGTTTAGTTTATTGCATGCACATGATCTATAATACTTGATCGGTACAATATCTACTAACCTGATCAATACAATATATTCTCACCTGATCGATATAATAGTATTACTGCATTTCAAGTTTGTCAGTCAGTCGGACTGTCAATCAATCAATCAATCAATCAAACAATCTATGAATCAAACAATCAATAAAACAATCAAACATTCTATCAATCAAACGACCAACAAAGTAATCAATCAATCAAACAAATCAATCTATGAATCAAACGATCAACAAAACAATCAAACATTCTATCAAGCAAATTACCAACAAAACAATCAAACATTCTATCAATCAAACGACCAACAAAGTAATCAATCAATCAAACAAATCAATCTATGAATCAAACGATCAACAAAACAATCAAACATTCTATCAATCAAATGACCAACAAAGTAATCAATCAATCAAACAAATCAATCTATGAATCAAACGATCAACAAAACAATCAAACATTCTATCAAGCAAATTACCAACAAAACAATCAAACATTCTATCAATCAAACGACCAACAAAGTAATCAATCAATCAAGTGCCTGTAACTCCTGTTCTAAAGAATTTACCTCCACTTTTATCTTTTGTTGACGTTTTTTAACTTGTAATTGTGAACGAACGAAGACATGCAGAAACAAACGTTTTTTTGCATTGTGTACATCAACTTGTCGTCTTCAAATGAGCCCAACCATTTCCCCATAGTTATAATATAAAATATAGAAATAGCTCCGCTAAGATCATGAGATATGCTAGAATCGTCCAGGAATCCTGGCAACCCACAGTCATTTTCCGGATTTTTGGCCGGCACCCAAAGTGTTAAGATAATTGAACATCTTGATTTACCGTAAATCCTCAAATATAGGACGGGTCTTCTATTTACCTCAGCTGCAAAGAGCACCAGGGCCCTCATTCATCAACGTGTCTTACGCACAGATTTGTGCTTACCCTGTGCGTACGATCATTTCTAAGCAAAGAGTGGGATTCATCAATTTCAACTTGAACTTGACTTTGTGCTTATGTGTACGCACAGCTCTGAGCACACTTAGCTGACGCCCAGTGGTAGAATATCGTTACTACGCACAAGCGCTCCTCGTTCCAATGCGGAAATAAAGACACTGGCGCGTGTTCTGTATGAGTAAGTAAGTAAGTAAGTAGTGAAATAGCGATATTAGTGTAATTATTGTCAAACCCTAAATAGCATGTGGAATAGGTCTTTCTCTCCGAATGAATGCAGGTTTATATATATAGCGTTATGGGGTGCACTGACTGCGCTCGCAGGAACTGTTTTCAGAGATAGCATCAGATAGGGATGAATGAGGGGCAGTCTAATTGCAGAGAGAACATAATATTAACTAGAGTCCACTACCCGAGACACCTCCTTCATTTGTACCGCAATTTGGGACCCAAATTGGAGCTATGAGCTTAAAAGCTTTTCCGTGCTTATTTGAGAAGGTCCAGCTGCAGAGCCGGAGAGACAGACAGCAGAGAGACAGACAGACAGACAGATAGACACTGTTCCACAGTGTGTGTGTGTGACCACTAGTCTCCTAGTAGAGACCCCCCCCCCCCCCCCCCTCTGGACCACCTCCCAGTAGAGACCCCCCCCCCCCCCCCTCTGGACCACCTCCTAGTAGAGACAAGTTTTCTGAAATTTATGTTTATATATGCAAATGAGGCACTTCCCCATTAAATATGTGGACATTTATGGATGCAATAAGGCAAAATGAAGTAAAATGAACATCTAAATGTGTGTTATTGACGTTTTATTGTCACTAGTTTCATAGAAGACATGTTTAGGAAGCAAAATATAACAAAATCTCAAAATCAACAAAAAAAGTATATTTGCCTATTCACCTGCAGTGTCTCGCCTTAATCCTCATCTTCGTCTTCTTCCTAGAGAAGTCTCTACTAGGAGGTGGTCCAGAGGGGGGGGGGGCTGAGTCTCTACTATTAGACTAGTAGTCACACACACACACGCACGCACGCACACACACACACACACACACACACACACACACACACACACACACACACACACACACACACACACACACACACACACACACACACACACACACACACACACACACACACACACACACACACTGTGGAACAGTGTCTGTCTGTCTGTCTGTCTGTCTGTCTGTCTGTCTGTCTGTCTGTCTGTCTGTCTGTCTGTCTGTCTGTCTGTCTGTCTGTCTGTCTGTCTGTCTGTCTGTCTGTCTGTCTGTCTGTCTGTCTGTCTGTCTGTCTGTCTGTCTCTCTGCTGTCTCTCTCAAAATAGTATAAGTGCTATCTTGGCCCTGAGAGTTGCTCTCCGGCTCTGCAGCTGGACCCTCTCAAATCAGCACGAAAAAAGCTATAAGATTATAAAACGATTTAATATGCTAAACTTCGTTTTAAATTCCTTAATTCACTTTTGTTTATTTCATAAAGATTTTCCCGACATAATGATACCTGCCCCGACCAGATCCGTGACTCTGTTGCGATACAGATGAATTATCTACTCAGAAAGCTTATAAAACAATTGAATATGTTAAACTTTGTTTTTAAATTCTTTAATTCACTTTTGTTTATTTCATAAGGATTTTCCCGACATAATGATACCTGCCCCGACCAGAGTCGTGACTCTGTTGCGATACAGATGGATTATCTACTCAGAATAGTATTATAAAGTGGCTATCTTTTATGCTGTAGATCACTGCTGGTATGTGCGTGCAGAACCTTTATTTCAGCGGGGACTGTAGTATTTATTTTGACGTTACTGTACAATATATGTGTATTAAAAGACGGAGCTGTCTTTTATTG
>NW_028169738.1:0-83000 GCF_963971535.1 Notolepis coatsorum | reverse complement strand
CCTAGCTAGCTGGGTACCCAGCTAGCTCATTCGCAAAGACATATCTGCAACCTAGGTAGTGAGCTAGCTCATTCGCGAATGTGTCTTTGTGATTGAACTAGCTGGGTACCCAGCTAGCTAGGTCATCTTTGCGAATGAGCTAGTTGGGTACCCAGCTAGTTCATTCGCAAAATTGTCCTTGTGAATGAGCTAGCTAGGTACCCAGCTAGCTAGAAAATGGGAATAAATGTTAAAACGGCTTGCCATACTACTACTGCTACTACTACTACTACTACTACTACTACTACTACTACTACTACTACTACTACTACTACTACTATTACTATTACTACTACTACTACTACTACTACTACTACTACTACTACTACTACTACTACTACTACTACTATTACTACTACTATGGCAAGCCGTTTTTAACATGTATTCCCATTTTCTAGCTAGCTGGGGACCTAGCTAGCTCATTCACAAGGACAATTTTGCGAATGAACTAGCTGGGTACCCAACTAGCTCATTCGCAAAGATGACCTAGCTAGCTGGGTACCCAGCTAGTTCATTCACAAAGACACATTTGCGAATGAGCTAGCTCACTACCTAGGTTGCAAATGTGTCAGCTAGCTGGGTACCCAGCTAGCTAGGTAGCACGTGTCGTAGCTAGTTAACTAGCCGGCTTTGTCCCATAGGCTTTACAACACATTTTGCCTCAGCTAGTAGCTAGCTCATTCGCAAAATGGTCCTTGCGAATGAGCTAGCTGGGTACCCAGCTAGCTGACACATTAGCTAGCTGGGTACCCAGCTAGCTCATTCACAAAATAGTCCTTGTGAATGAGCTAGCTAGGTACCCAGCTAGTTCATTCGCAAAGACACATTAGCTAGCTGGGTACCTAGCTAGCTCATTCACAAAATACTCCTTGTGAATGAGCTAGCTAGGTACCCAGCTAGTTCATTCGCAAAGACACATTAGCTAGCTGGGTACCCAACTAGCTAGCTTGTCTTTGCGAATCAGCTAGCTGGGTAGCTAGCTAGCTCATTTGCAAGGACACATTTGTGAATGAGCTAGTTGGTTAACCAGCTAGCTGATTCATGAGTGTTTGCGGGCGGGGGGTGTTGGTGTTTGGGGGCGAGGACCAGGCCAGCAAGGCCTCACCTCCATACTAGTATAGCTGGGCAGGCATAACAGAGTGTGAATGAGCTAGTTCGTTAACGAGCTAGCTCATTCGCAAGGACACATTTGTGAATGAGCTAGTTCGTTAACCAGCTAGCTCATTCGCAAAGACCATTTTGTGAATGAGCTAGCTGGGTACCCAACTAGCTCATTCGCAAAGATGACCTAGCTAGCTGGGTACCCAGCTAGCTAATGTGTCTTTGCGAATGAACTAGCTGGGTACCTAGCTAGCTCATTCACAGGAACAATTTTGCGAATGAACTAGCTAGGTACCCAACTAGCTCATTCGCAAAGATGACCTAGCTAGCTGGGTACCCAGCTAGTTCATTCGCAAAGACACATTTGCGAATGAGCTAGCTCACTACCTAGGTTGCAAATGTGTCAGCTAGCTGGGTACCCAGCTAGCTAGGTAGCACGTGTCTTAGCTAGTTAACTAGCCGGCTTTGTCCCATAGGCTTTACAACACATTTTGCCTCAGCTAGTAGCTAGCTCATTCGCAAAATGGTCCTTGCGAATGAGCTAACTGGGTACCCAGCTAGCTGACACATTAGCTAGCTGGGTACCCAGCTAGCTCATTCGCAAGGACCATTTTGCGAATGAACTAGCTGGGTACCCAACTAGTTCATTCGCAAAGATGACCTAGCTAGCTGGGTACCCAGCTAGTTCATTCGCAAGGACCATTTTGCGAATGAACTAGCTGGGTACCCAACTAGTTCATTCGCAAAGATGACCTAGCTAGCTGGGTACCCAACTAGTTCATTCGCAAAGATGACCTAGCTAGCTGGGTACCCAGCTAGTTCATTCGCAAGGATCATTTTGCGAATGAGCTAGTTGGGTACCCAGCTAGTTCATTCGCAACCTGCGAATGAACTAGTTAGGTACCCAGCTAGTTCATTCGCAACCTGCGAATGAACTAGCTGGGATGAGTAGCAATGTCTGGGGGCGGACGTTTAGGGGCGTGGTACATGACGTAGCTGCTGGTATTTGCATTTCAATGATAGGGCACATTTGATTGGGTCATTCTGAAGTCTGGGGGCAGGGCTAGGCATACAGAAATACGCTACAGCCCTTTCTGTGCACCCTGGTTCTGTTTATAGTCCCCAGCTCAACAAATTATGTGTTTTAAAATATGTTGCGACCTTGGATTGTTGTTAAAAACGGAGGGATACTAGCTAAGGTGTGCGGGAGTTGGCGTATATAAGTTGATTGCTTTAAAACGGAGAGAAATGTCGTATTTACGCTGTTTAAAACGGGCTGATGGACGAAAATCTTTGGTTTTAGCTAATATTATGCGTTTTAAAATATGTTGCGACCGTCGGATTGTTGTTAAAAACGCAGGGATACTAGCTAAGGTGTGCGGGAGTTGGCGTATATAAGCTGGGCAGGCATAACAGAGTGTGAATGAGCTAGTTCGTTAACCAGCTAGCTCATTCGCAAAGACCATTTTGTGAATGAGCTAGCTGGGTACCCAACTAGCTCATTCGCAAAGATGACCTAGCTAGCTGGGTACCCAGCTAGCTAATGTGTCTTTGCGAATGAACTAGCTGGGTACCTAGCTAGCTCATTCACAGGAACAATTTTGCGAATGAACTAGCTAGGTACCCAACTAGCTCATTCGCAAAGATGACCTAGCTAGCTGGGTACCCAGCTAGTTCATTCGCAAAGACACATTTGCGAATGAGCTAGCTCACTACCTAGGTTGCAAATGTGTCAGCTAGCTGGGTACCCAGCTAGCTAGGTAGCACGTGTCTTAGCTAGTTAACTAGCCGGCTTTGTCCCATAGGCTTTACACCAAATTTTGCCTCAGCTAGTAGCTAGCTCATTCGCAAAATGGTCCTTGCGAATGAGCTAGCTTGGTACCCAGCTAGCTGACACATTAGATGGACGAAAATCTTTGGTTTTAGCTAATATTATGCGTTTTAAAATATGTTGCGACCGTCGGATTGTTGTTAAAAACGCAGGGATACTAGCTAAGGTGTGCGGGAGTTGGCGTATATAAGTTGATTGCTTTAAGAACGGAGAGAAATGTCGTATTTACGCTGTTTAAAACGGGCTGATGGACGAAAATCTTTGGTTTTAGCCTAACATATGGGGTGGCGTTCAATTCGCGAGCGGGTAAGGGGCCTACGTAATGTTTAAAGAACAACATCTAAGGTTATGTGGAATTTACAAATCTAGATGTGAAGAAAGATTTTGAAAAGATGTTTTAATTTTCTTTTAAAGGATAACTCCACTATTTTGGGAAATTAGCTTATTTAACATCTTCCCTGGAGTTAGACAAGAAGATGCATACCTTTTTTGTCTCTGTGCGTGCATTTTAGCTTTGGGAATAGATGCTCCGTTAGCATAGCTTAGCTTCATCACTGGAAGTGAGGCAGGACAGTAGCCTTACAGTGCCTTACAGTGTATTGCAAGGTCTGACATTGACCAAACTTGATATGCATGACCTTGGTGGGCTCTAGGTCAACTCCTGAAAAGGGGGTCAATGTCAGACTTTGCAATCAAAAGTTAGGGGGCTAATAACCCTTGCCATAATTTCAGTGCGCCCCTAACTTTTGATTGCAAGGTCTGACATTGACCCCCTTTTCAGGAGTTGACCTAGAGCCCACCAAGGTCATGCATATCAAGTTTGGTCAATGTCAGACCTTGCAATACACTGTAAGGCACTGTAAGGCTACTGTCCTGCCTCACTTCCAGTGATGAAGCTAAGCTATGCTAACGGAGCATCTATTCCCAAAGCTAAAATGCACGCACAGAGACAAAAAAGGTATGCATCTTCTTGTCTAACTCCAGGGAAGATGTTAAATAAGCTAATTTCCCAAAATAGTGGAGTTATCCTTTAAATTAGATAAGTTGCCGGTGAGGAATAGTTAAAGGACGTGGCGAGGAAAGATGACGTATGTTCGCTTCCGGTTTGCGCGATGAGTTACTGTATAAACGGTTTCCATCTAGTCCCTTTGCAGGTTGATGTGAACACAACATGCAAAGAACATGCAATACAAAGATAATAAACGTACATACTAATTGTGTAGTAGTTAGTTATTATTATTGTATTAATATTCTACAGTATCGGCAGATCGCTGCCATCTCAAATGAATCTTCTGTACATCCCTGCAACAAGAAAGCCATTGAGGCAGGGCTAGGTAGGCATACAGAAATACGGATACACCGGTTCTGTTTATAGTCCCCAGCTAAACAAACTATGTGTTTTAAAATATGTTGCGACCGTCGGATTGTTGTTAAAAACGGAGGGATACTAGCTAAGGTGTGGGGGAGTTGGCGTATATAAGTTGATTGCTTTAAGAACGGAGAGAAATGTCGTATTTACGCTGTTTAAAACGGGCTGATGGACGAAAACCTTTGGTTTTAGCTAATATTATGTGTTTTAAAATATGTTGCGACCGTCGGATTGTTGTTAAAAACGCAGGGATACTAGCTAAGGTGTGCGGGAGTTGGCGTATATAAGTTGATTGCTTTAAGAACGGAGAGAAATGTCGTATTTACGCTGTTTAAAACGGGCTGATGGACGAAAATCTTTGGTTTTAGCCTAACGTATGGGGTGGCATTCAATTCGCGAGCGGGTAAGGGGCCTACGTAATGTTTAAAGAACAACATCTAAGGTTATGTGGAATTTACAAATCTAGATGTGAAGAAAGATTTTGAAAAGATGTTTTAATTTTCTTTTAAATTAGATAAGTTGCCGGTGAGGAATCGTTAAAGGACGTGGCGAGGAAAGATGGCGTATGTTCGCTTCCGGTTTGCGCGATGAGCTCTGGGTATCGTAGTTTTAGTGTTTAACGTTATGCAGTTTTGATTGATTGATTGAAAAGTTTATTAACAGATTGCAGTGTTTGTGAATGGGGTTTTGTGTGTGGACCCCAGGAAGACTAGCTGGTTGCTATCGCACCAGCTAATGGGGATCCCTAATAAAATCAAATCAAAATCAAATCAAATCAAATGTGGGGAATGTTTGTGCTGCTGTGACACATTAAGCCTTGGCTCACCCTTGAGTTACCATATTGTGCTTCCTTTATGTTAATAAATATCATTTTTGTTTACAAACCTGGTCATTTCTGTCAACCAATGAGCTGACAGAACCACCCTCCACCCCCAAACACCCTCTGCTCCGCCCCAAAACAGCCCTCTGTTCCACCCCCAAACACCCTCCGCCCCCAAACACCATCAGCTAGCTGGTTAACCAACTAGCTCATTCACAAAATGGTCCTTGCGAATGAGCTAGCTAGCTACCCAGCTAGTTGATTCGCAAGGACAACCTAGCTAGCTGGGTAGCTCATTCGCAAAGACATATCTGCAACCTAGGTAGTGAGCTAGCTCATTCGTGAATGTGTCTTTGTGATTGAACTAGCTGGGTACCCAGCTAGCTAGGTCATCTTTGCGAATGAGCTAGTTGGGTACCCAGCTAGTTCATTCGCAAAATTGTCCTGGTGAATGAGCTAGCTAGGTCCCCAGCTAGCTAGAAAATGGGAATAAATGTTAAAACGGCTTGCCATAGTAGTATGGCAAGCCGTTTTAACATTTATTCCCATTTTCTAGCTAGCTGGGTACCTAGCTAGCTCATTCACAATGACAATTTTGCGAATGAACTAGCTGGGTACCCAACTAGCTCATTCGCAAAGATGACCTAGCTAGCTGGGTGCTTGCCATAATACTACTACTGCTACTGCTACTACTACTACTACTACTACTACTACTACTACTACTACTACTACTACTACTACTACTACTACTACTACTACTACTACTACTAGTACTACTACTACTACTATACTACTACTACTACTACTACTACTACTACTACTACTACTACTACTACTACTACTACTACTATTATTACTACTACTACTACTACTACTACTACTACTACTACTACTACTACTACTACTACTACTACTACTACTACTACTACTACTACTAGTACTAGTACTACTACTACCACTACCACTACTACTACTACTACTACTACTACTACTACTACTACTACTACTACTACTACTACTACTACTACTACTACTACTACTATTACTATACTACTACTACTACTACTACTACTACTACTACTACTACTACTACTACTACTACTACTACTACTACTACTACTACTACTACTACTACTACTACTACTACTACTACTACTACTACTACTACTACTACTACTACTACTACTACTACTACTACTAATACCACTACTACTACTATTACTACTACTACTATTAGAACCTTGCACGGTCATCACCGCCGTCGGTGTGTGAATGTGTGAGTGAACGGGTGAATGTGAGGAACACAAATTATAAAGCGATTTGGATAAAAGCTGCTGTATAAATGCAGCCATTTACCATTTACTAGTCAGTCTTCTTCTTTCGTGTAACGTCAGAGGTCCAACTCCGTATCTTGTAGCCATGCCCTTAACTCTGGTCCCACATCAAAGAGGCTGGCTTCCGAGGGTGGTTTGTATAGGGGGCAGATGGTCAGGATGTGGTCAACAGTCTGCTCAGGGTCTCCACACTCACATGCAGCGCTGTCTGCCAGGCCCCACTTCTTTAATGATGCTTTAAAGCGACCAACCCCAGATCTTAAACGGTTCAGCAGAACCCATTGCCGGCGTGGAAGATCGTGGCGCCATCTCCTGGATCCCAGATGTGGTGGTGGATACGGGTTGGCCCAGCACTCTCCCACTCTCTCTTCCAGGCTGCCGCCAGCCATCCATTTCTGGATAGGTCCTCAGTGGTGGAACGGAGCATCTCTTGTGCCACCTTGTTGTAGGGGTGGCGGGACTTGAGTCTGCTCATAGGTGCTGTTGTTGTTGTGGTGTTGTGTAGGATGTGCCAGTCATGCTTCACTGCCTTCCTTGCTAGGGCGAGAGTGGCAGCCTCTCGTCGTAGGCCAGCTGGTGCGATTCCTGCAAGGACTGGCAGCAGGAAGACGGGTGTAGCCTTCAGGCATCCAGTGATGATCCGGAGGGCGTTGTTAGTAGCCGCATCAACTTTTTTAACGTGCGGAGCCGCTCCACTGAAGCCACAAGGTACTTTCGGTGAGGTTGACGTGGTCTTGTTAACGTACGTGAAAAAGAAAACCCTCACATCCTGTACAGAAGAAACGGTGGCTTTCGTTTCGAAGACCTCAAGCGAAAGAAATTCCATGGTCACCGAGTGGCACCTCGCATGGTCACCGAGTGGCACCTCCATGGTCACCGAGTGGCACCTCCATGGTCACCGAGTGGCACCTCCATGGTCACCGAGTGGCACCTCCATGGTCACCGAGTGGCACCTCCATGGTCAATGAGTGGCACCTCCATGGTCACAGAGTGGCACCTCCATGGTCACAGAGTGGCACCTTGCATGGTCACAGAGTGGCACCTCCATGGTCACCGAGTGGCACCTCCATGGTCACAGAGTGGCACCTCCATGGTCACCGAGTGGCACCTCCATGGTCACAGAGTGGCACCTCCATGGTCACAGAGTGGCACCTCCATGGTCACTGAGTGGCACCTCCATGGTCACAGAGTGGCACCTCCATGGTCACCGAGTGGCACCTCCATGGTCACAGAGTGGCACCTCCATGGTCACAGAGTGGCACCTCCATGGTCACCGAGTGGCACCTCCATGGTCACAGAGTGGCACCTCCATGGTCACAGAGTGGCACCTCCATGGTCACAGAGTGGCACCTCCATGGTCACAGAGTGGCACCTCATGCAGGAAAGCCACAGCGAGGCATTTCCAGTAAGAAGCACCAAAGCAATTTACACGTGAATTTACTGACAGGCCTTTTGAGAAACCTGCCCAGTATCGCTTATGAGTTATTATTATTATTATTATTATTATTATTATTATTATTATTATTATTATTATTATTATTATTATTATTATTATTATTATTATTATTATTATTATCATGAGTCCCTGTGATTCTCAAGAACAGCTATATATATTAATATTATATATAATATTTGCTCCTTACTTTTGTGTTGACTTGTTGCCAGATGCCTGTTTTTGCGTTCCAGCTGAGAGGTAGGAGCTGGAGAACATAACGGTTCCACAGCCTGAAGTCTTATGTAGTACAAAGGTCCAAAGTTTATAAAAAATCCCACGAAAATGAGTGTTTCACAAAGGTTTTTGTAATGTGTGTAGTTCAAGGTTCAAGGCCAAGTTTCTTTATTAGTTAGTAAAATACAGAATACTTTTCCATGAAATGCTTGTTTCTGTATGAGCCCCTGGGAGAGTGCTAGATAAAAATAGATCATAAAACGTATAAAATAGAAAGTCAAAAGTATTTAAACAAAAAGTGTTCAGTCAATATACATATTATATACAATATACAATAGAGAGTGAGTTACAGTACAATACAGTATACAGTACAATGGAGAAATGGGATGAGGTACAATTTAGGGTAAGGTGCAATGAGGTATGAATTGTAGTCCAAATCTCTTTACCAATTAATATAAAGTGTGTTAAAGTGTCTAAAGTGAGTAAAGTGGGTGCTACGGTGAGTGTTTATTTAAAGTGAGTGTGTGTGTGTCACTGTGTGTGTAGATGATGGGTTGTTACATAGTGTCATTGTCATTGAGCATCCTGATGGCCTGGGCCCAGGAGTTCAAAACGTGTAATCCCTATCTGATTGGATCAGATTTGGATTTTGGCTAGTTCAAAACCAAAAAACAGGATTAGGATCACTTTGATATCCGATCAGATCAGGAAATCAAATCCAAGCTTTAATCTGGATCAAATCTTCAAAACGGGTAGTTCAAACCGACAACACAGGATTGGGATCAGTTTGATGCCAAAAAACTGGATTATCTTGATCCCACCAGAGGGGTGGATTTCCAGTGGTTTACCAGAGCAAAATGTACTATACAATTTATTAAAAAAAAATATGTTTCAATATAAATAAGATGGCAAAGTTAGTTAACTGAAATACACAATTTTAGCCTTCATGGCAAATCAATAATATTTTTTTATCTTTTGGTCACATTTGTGGCCTATTTTGTTTTCAACCAAATGCTGATGACAAATGTTTATGCTCATAAAAGTATCACAACAAAGATTGTCAATCACAAATGTAATTTAGATTAAAGAATAAATATCTTCAACAAAGAAAGTCCATCGTCGGTCATCACTCATCACCTTCAGCAAACTGAAACCTCAGGTAGAACTCAGCCCCTCAAAGCATGCCTGGACGATCAGCTGCCTTTAACCTTTTCACTGCCACACGACAGCCGGTTAACCCTTTCACTGTGACAATACAGAAGGTTAGCCCTTTGCTATCACACAACCGACGGCGATGTTCCATCATTAGCATCATTAGCTCTGCAATGATAGTAAAGAGTTAACCTTCTGTCGTGTGGCAGTGAAAGGGTAAAAAAAATTATAATTGTTATCCACTAGATGGAGGTCGGTAGTGTTACGAATGGGTAAGTGACTTCCAAGTTGTCGAGAAGAAGAACGAGACGGAGAATGTTTTACTCTTCCAAAACAGCTGTACTGTTTATTAACAGGGAAAAGCGTATAATATATTTACAGGGAGAAAGACAATATGTCTGTGCTTGTCCAGCTGTAGGTCTGTCCGTAGGATTAGGTGAAGCTCTAGCAAAGGACAAGGAATAGAGCAAATGTTAAATAGGTCACATACTCAACATTCCACGCTGTCAATGAGTGACAGCAGTCTGACAACCAATGACAGCACCCAGGTGTGACAGACAATTAGTGACGACAGCAATCAGTGGTGACAACAAGGTGAACCCATAACAACAGGAGTGACCCAGGTAGACAGTAGGATACTATACTAAGGAGGATAGTCTCCCGAACGTTACAGTATCCCCCCCCCCCGACGAACGGCACCTGACGTTCACCTAGGGGCCTCGGGATGCAGCCGCCGGAAATCATAGATCAGGCTGGGATCTAACAAGTCCCGTTGAGGCACCCAAGAATGCTCTTCTACCCCGTACCCCTCCCAATCCACCAAGAACTGAAACCCCCTACCCCTCCGCCTACAACTCAGGATTCTCCGCACCGTATAGACAGGCTGACCGCCAATAATGCGGGGCGGAGGAACCACAGGGAGTGGCGGGGACAAGGGCGATGAGAGGAACGGCTTCAGCAGGGACACATGAAACGTCGGATGGACCCTCATAGAGGCCGGAAGGCGTAGCCTGTAAGCCATAGGATTCACCCGACGCACCACTTTAAAGGGGCCTATAAAGCGAGGAGCCAGCTTCTTGGACTCCACCCGGAGAGGGAGATCACGAGTGGAAAGCCAAACCCGCTGTCCCGGACGGAAAACCGGAGCCGGACGACGCTTGCGGTTAGCTTGCCACTGAGCCTTAACCGAGGCCTTCTGCAGCGCCGTCCGCACTCTGTTCCACGTCCTGCGACAACGAGCCACATGTGCCTGGGCCGACGGCACCTCCACCTCCTGTTCCTGTTCGGGAAACAGAGGAGGTTGAAAACCATATTGACACTGAAAGGGAGACATACCAGTAGAGGAGGAGAGGAGGGTATTATGCACATACTTAGCCCAGGCCAACCTCCTACTCCACGTCGCCGGACACCCAGCAACGTAGCACCTCAGAACGCCCTCCAGATCCTGGTTGACACGCTCCGTCTGCCCGTTCGTCTGCGGATGGAACCCAGACGACAGGCTGACGGAGGCACCCAGACCTTCCAGAACCTGGAGGCGAACTGAGGACCCCGGTCGGACACAATATCCACTGGAAGCCCATGAACCCGAAAGACGTGCTGCACCACAAGGTCAGCCGTCTCCCGAGCCGAGGGGAGCTTGGGGAGGGGAAAACAAAGTGGGCCGCCTTGGAGAACCGGTCCACCACCACCAGGATGGCAGTGAACCCATCCGATAGGGGAAGGCCGGAAATAAAATCCAGGGATATGTGTGACCAGGGACGCTTGGGAATAGGAAGCGGTCGGAGGAGACCCGCTGGCGCAAGGCGAGAGGTCTTACTGCGCGCGCACACCGGACAGGCCGCCACAAAGGAGCGTGTATCCCCCCCCTCTGTCGGCCACCAAAACCTCCTACGGATAAACTCCAGGGTTCTGGTGGCCCCAGGGTGGCCGGTGAGAGAGGATGTATGCGCCCACTGCAGCAGGCGCGAGCGTGCCGCCTTGGGCACATACATCCGACCCAGAGGACCCCCACCGGGATCGGGCTCCCGTGCCTGAGCCGACCTCACCACCCTATCTATGCCCCATGACACGGGCGCCAAAATCAAGGCCTGTGGAATAATAGGGTGGGGCTTCTCCTCTCGACCCGGAAGATCAAACTGACGTGACAGGGCGTCAGGCTTGACGTTCTTGGAACCGGGTCGATAGGAGATGGAAAACCGAAATCGAGTGAAGAATAACGCCCACCTGGCCTGGCGAGCGTTAAGGCGTTTAGCCCCTTGGATGTAAGCCAAGTTCTTATGGTCAGTCCAAACAATGAAAGGATGTGCCGCCCCCTCTAACCAATGTCTCCATTCCTCCAATGCCAATTTGATTGCCAACATCTCCCGATTACCCACGTCGTAGTTACGCTCGGCCGGAGACAGCCGGCGCGAAAATAAGGCACAAGGATGCACCTTACCATCCTTTAAACATCTCTGCGAGATTACCCCTCCCACCGCGGTGTCAGAGGCATCCACCTCCACAATGAACGGAGCCTCTGTGTCGTGACGGATCAGTACAGGGGTGGAGGTAAATCGACGTTTGAGGTCGCAGAAGGCCGACTCTGCCCTAGGCGACCATTCAAAGCCAGGGAGAGAGGACTTAGTGAGAGCTGTTAATGGATTGACTAAGGCGCTAAAATTGCGAATAAAGCGCCTGTAAAAATTTGCAAAGCCCAAAAAACGTTGTAACTCCTTGAGCGACGAAGGCCGTGGCCAATCCAAGACTGCACTCACCTTGGCTGGATCGATGCGAAGATCGCCCTTCGTCAACACAAAGTCCAGGAAGGAAACGGTGTCAGTGTGAAACACACACTTCTCTGCCTTAACAAACAGTTGATGCTTAAGGAGACGTTGAAGCACCTCACGAACGTGCAGTTGGTGTTGCACCATGCGAGACCATGCAAGAAGTGGACACAGCAGGGAACCTCATGCCAGTCCGCCTCTCGAGCCACAATGCGGAAAACAATGGCGTAGTCTGCTACGGCGCCAATGCCCTGCCGGCAGGACATAAGTCGACCGCCGGCCTCGTAAATGGAAATCACCCTGGAGGTATCGAATACACGACGTAACTCCAGGGTGAAGGCATCCGCGTCGCGGCAGACCACAGACCCACTCTCCCACTCCGCTGTGGCCCAAGAGAGAGCACGACCCGTGAGGAGAGTTATAATATACGCTACCCGAGCCACATCACTGGGGAAAGTACGCGGCTGCAATTGAAAAATGAGAGAGCACTGGGCGATGAACTCACGGCAGCCGGCTGGAGCCTCTCTATAGCGATCCGGCGCCGGCAGGCGTGGCTCTCGGTAGTCCTCCCGATCTACCGGATACCCCCGCTCGCCTTCCCCGCCGATCGATGATGCTCCGGCTGCGGATCTCATCGTTGATGTCGTCCCAGCGGCCGCAGAGCGGGCCTGGTTCACCGCCGCCAACGCTGTCTCTGCCGTCTCCTGAGAAGCCAGGGAAACATCTCCCAGTCGACCCAGCTCGACACCGACTGCCATCTGCCGCTCCATAATTATCCTGAGCTGGTCCCGTAGGCTCACCATCTCGTCCCGTATCTCCTCGTTGGAAGTCATGATGGCTAGTGCTTCTGTTACGAACGGGTAAGTGACTTCCAAGTTGTCGAGAAGAAGAACGAGACGGAGAATGTTTTACTCTTCCAAAATAGCTGTACTGTTTATTAACAGGGAAAAGCGTATAATATAATAATAATAATAATAATAATAATAATAATAATAATAATAATAATAATAATAATAATAATAATAATAATAATAATAATAATAATAATAATAATAATAATAATAATAATAATAATAATAATAATAATAATAATAATAATAATAATAATAATAATAATAATAATAATAATAATAATAATAATAATAATAATAATATTATTATAATAATAATAATAATAATAATAATAATAATAATAATAATAATAATAATAATAATAATAATAATAATAATAATAATAATAACTTTATTTGTATAGCAATTTTCATACAGAGGTTGCAGTTCAAAGTGCTTCACAACAGTAAAAAATACAGGCATAAGCGAGCATAAAAAGATAGACAGGTAGAATCACAGTGTTTCACATTAGGATCTAGCATCCCAATAGGCTCTCCGCTTACAGTTTTCAGTAACACAAATAGTAAAAATAGTTTAAAATGATTCAGTTTAAAAATAGTAAAATAAAAATAAAATAAAATAAAATAAAATAAAAATTATAAAATAGAACGGACATAAAAAATACAGGCATGAGCGAGCATAGCAAGATATGGCAATTGACAACAATGCATAAAGTTTACAGACAATCCATGCTGATTGATCTGCCATAAGCAAGTGAAAGTTTACAGACAATCCATGCTGATTGATCTGCCATAAGCAAGTGAAAAGTTTACAGACAATCCAATTACAGGGAGAAAGACAATATGTCTGTGCTTGTCCAGCTGTAGGTCTGTCCTTAGGATTAGGTGAAGCTCTAGCAAAGGACAAGGAATAGAGCAAACGTTAAATAGGTCACATACTCAACATTCCACGCTGTCAATGAGTGACAGCAGTCTGTCAACCAATGACAGCACCCAGGTGTGACAGACAATTAGTGACGACAGCAATCAGTGGTGACAACAAGGTGAACCCATAACAACAGGAGTGACCCAGGTAGACAGTAGGATACTATCCTAAGGAGGATAGTCTCCCGAACGTTACACGGTAGGATTAAAGCGCTGATATTCAGGATCTAGTCATCTTGAAAAGTCTGAATCTGGATCAGGGTGATCCTATCCTGGATTGCTTTGAAATACCGGCACAAAATCTGGCCAATTTGTCTGATCCTGGATCACAAAAAATGGGATTTAAAAATCTGATTGGATCAGATAGGGATTAAAAGTTTTGAACTCCTGGGCCCTCATTTATCAATGGTGCGTACGATCATTTCTAAGCAAAGTGTGGGACTTATCAATTCGAACGTGTGCTTGACTTTGTGCGTATATATAGGCACAGCTCCGACCGTGCGTACCTGGCGCCCGGTGGTAGAATATTATTATTGCAACGCGGAAATAATCTTCCGTGCATTAGTTTCAACACTGGCGTGTTCTGTATGAATCGTAATTCATTATAGTTAATTGTAAAATAGCGACAGTAGTGTAATTATAATGGGCTCATGCGCGAACAAGAGGTTGGCCTGCTTGTTTGGCACGGGGGGGAAAGACGCAGAACACCCACCTCCAAACGCGATTAAATATTGTTTCAAATAAAAAGCTAAATACTATTATTTTGTGTGTCATGTTTCCAAATAAGATTGGTCACAACGAAATGCTTTCTACTTCAATTTGTTGGTTAGAATAGATGACCTCCGTTTAAACTTCACTAACAGTCTATTTGTGAGCTCCCGCACAGACGTGATAATAATATTAATAATAATAATAATAATAATAATAATAATAGCTTTATTTTATATAGCGCCTTTCAAGAGATCCAAGGTCGCTTTACATAGACAGGGGGGAGGGGAATAACAAAGTAACAAACATAGTGGACAGACACAACATATAAATATGATGATGGAATTCAAGTTCAAGTTTGTATTGATCACATATAGGCAGGCTACACATTGAATTGAATTGAATACTTTATTTTGACACAAATCGTATGACAACATTTTTACATGGCATAGGCTACATCATACATGGCAGTGAGATTCATTGTTCTTGTATATGCTCTTGTATTATTGTTTATATAGGCTACCTAATACCAACATCAAAATAGATTGTATGCCTCTACAAATCATATGCAGGTAGAACATTTATGGAAAATCCATCGCGATTTGGAATAAGATTGAGGAGAACTTTAATCCCTGGGTATTAATCGAACAAAACGGGAAAAGGCAGTCATATTCCAGCACGGTCTTTATTAGTGTTTGCGCTGCCCAGGCAGCAATGGTCTTTAAGTTAATAGATATCATATCCGACATCACCGTACGTGTACACGTCTCTGTCAGCCTGTCGCGTATTTCTCCCATAAGACGCTTCGCTCGGCTTAGTCCACTTTTCCACATTTCATGGGGGTGTTTCATGACCATATATGGTTAATTACAGGCGGTTCTATATGCAAATACTTAAAATCTTGCACGAGCGCGGAGCGTAGAACAAATGGTATTTATCAACACGGAGTGTGCGTAGAGTAGAACCTGTGTACGCACGTTTGATAAATCCCGAATTTTCTGTGCGTACACACATTCTAAATTCTGTGCTTAACACATTGATGGCCATTTGGATGAGTCTAAAATCACTGTAGACACTAGACAGCCAGCATATGTAAACAGACTTGCACAGTCTGTGGCGCTGTTTGTAGAGCTAAATCTATACTTTATAGTATTGCTATCTGTCCATTCTCATTGTCAATTGAGACCATAAACCGTCCCTTCAAAATGGCTTAAAGAAATAATTTTTTCATCAATACGTTCTCATTTTATAGCATCTTGAATATAAGCGTGTGGTATATTATGCTGGCGTGTTCAACTTCTGTATGACCCGTAATTCATTATAGTTCATTGTAAAATAGCGACAGTAGTGTAATTATAACGGGCTCACACGCGAACAAGAGGTTGGCCTGCTTGTTTGGCACGGGGGGCAGACGCAGAACACCAACCTCCAAACACGATTAAATATTGTTTCAAATAAAAAGCGAATTATTTTGTGTGTCATGTTTCCAAATAAGATTGGTCACGAAATGCTTTCTACTTCAATTTGTTGGTTAGAATAGATGACCTCCGTTGAAACTTCACTGAGACTAACAGTCTATTTGTGAGCTCCCACACAGATGTGATAATAATAATAATAATAATAATAATAATAATAATAATAGCTTCATTTTATATAGCGCCTTTCAAGAGACCCAAGGTCGCTTTACATAGATAGGGGGGGGGGAATAACAAAGTAACAAACATAGTGGACAGACACAACATATAAATATGATGATGGAATTCATTCAAGTCCTCACCACCCTCGGGTCTTTGCTACCGGCACGGTCCATCGTGATATTGGAGATGGATCGAGCAATAGACTGTTACTGTAGCTGTCAAAGCTCCATCACAAATGCAGTTATGTGAATAGAAAGGGATTCCACTCAGTCAATGTTGCGATGCGCATTTGCCTGATACATGTTGTTGCTGCATGCCGGGAGGAAAGGCATGCTGCATGTTTTCAATTCATTAAATAAAACGGATACTTTTTGCAAGGGTTTACTGACTGTCATACAAATAATCAACCAACTAAATTTAACTCATAAAACGTGTTGAGAATTGTCCCTATAAGAGGAACTCTGCAAATAATCATAGTCATATATTTAGTAAGTACTACTGGAATGGTGTGGAATATGAATGCTTTATATTTCCAGTCTTTAACAATCAATGGTTAATGGTTTAACAATCAAAAATACTTGTAACCTCATTTTGACTAAGGAACCAGGGCCCTCATTCATCAACGTGACTTACGCACAGATCAGGGGCGGGGCTAGGGGGTGGCTACTTGGGCTCAAGCCCCGAATGTATTCTGAAAAGCCCCGAATCTATTTATAAAAAAAAATAAAAAAAAATAAATCTTTTCTTTTTTTTACAATTCATCATTGTTACATGAAAATATGTTTGCACCAGATTTAGCAGAGGCTAATTTCCATCTGTGGTCTATCCATCTGCTAACTGTATTTGAGTGAGTTAAGTCTTGGTGTTATGGTAGACTCAGACCTAAGCTTTAAATCACAATCAACAAGTTGACAAAAACGTAATTCTTCCACCTTAGAAACATAGCTAAAGTACGGCCATTTATAAATCAAAAGGACGCTGAAAACCAGATCCATGCCTTTATCTCAAGCCAACTCGACTACTGTAATGCACTCCTTACCGGCCTCCCGAAAAAATACGATGATAACTATTTTATTGCAATGCACTATTGCATTATTTTATTCTATTTTACTAACTATTTTATTGCACTGCACTATTTTACTTTGTATCAGTGAATCATAGACGCCTGGCCATAAGAGCATTCGGAGCATCTCTGCTCTCCCACTATTGAACTTGGGGGAGCAAAGGTATGATCTTGCTCCACCACTTTTTGATTATATGAAAAATATGATATATCCCCCCCAATATATAAATCTAACCATAACTACGTTATGGTTAACTGAGTTTTATAGTGAAAAGAGCAGCTTTATTGGTCAAGATTGAAGGCTCTATATTGCAGGAAATTGCACGTACAGGTTCATTAAATTAAAAAAAAATCTGCCGTGGAGTGGGTCGTGCCTGACCCCCTCCAAACCACCCATTGCCTGCCAAAAAAAAAAAAATTACAAAAAAAATTTAAAAAAAAATTAAAAAATGTAAAATAAAGGGCACCTATCTGGGCTAAGCCCCGGATCTCCTACAATCCTAAATCCGCCCCTGGCACAGATATGTGCTTAACCTGTACGTACGACCATTTCTAAGCAAAGTGTGGGATTCATCAATTTCAACTTGAACTTGACTTCGTGCTTATATTTACGCACAGCTCGGAGCATGCATAGCTGACGCCCAGTGGTAGAACATCGTTACTACGGCATAAGCGCTCCTCAGTTCTGCATTAGTTTCAACGCGGAAATAAACTTCCGTGCATTAGTTTCAACACTGGCGTGTTCAACTTCTGTATGACCCGTAATTCATTATAGTTCATTGTAAAATAGCGACAGTAGTGTAATTATAACGGGCTCACACGCGAACAAGAGGTTGGCCTGCTTGTTTGGCACGGGGGGGCAGACGCAGAACACCAACCTCCAAACGCGATTAAATATTGTTTCAAATAAAATCTAATTATTTTGTGTGTCATGTTTCCAAATAAGATTGGTCACGAAATGCTTTCTACTTCAATTTGTTGGTTAGAATAGATGACCTACGTTGAAACTTCACTGAGACTAACAGTCTATTTGTGAGCTCCCGCACAGATGTGATAATAATAATAATAATAATAATAGCTTCATTTTATATAGCGCCTTTCAAGAGACCCAAGGTCGCTTTACATAGATAGGGGGGGGGGAATAACAAAGTAACAAACATAGTGGACAGACACAACATATAAATATGATGATGGAATTCATTCAAGTCCTCACCACCCTCGGGTCTTTGCTACCGGCACGGTCCATCGTGATATTGGAGATGGATCGAGCAATATACTGTTACTGTAGCTGTCAAAGCTCCATCACAAATGCAGTTATGTGAATAGAAAGGGATTCCACTCAGTCAATGTTGCGATGCGCATTTGCCTGATACATGTTGTTGCTGCATGCCGGGAGGAAAGGCATGCTGCATGTTTTCAATTCATTAAATAAAACGGATACTTTTTGCAAGGGTTTACTGACTGTCATACAAATAATCAACCAACTACATACTGTAACTTTTCAGTGCACGTTCTTATTTACATTGTGACAACAGCCTTGTGAGTTCCTGCAGTGACCCGCACACAGACATGATGGAATTCAAGTTCAAGTTTGTATTGGTCACATATAGGCAGGCTACACATGGCGTATAGGCTACATCATACATGGCAGTGAGATTCATTGTTCTTGTATATGCTCTCGTATTATTGTTTATATAGGCTACCCAATACTGACATCAAAATAGATTGTATGCCTCTAGAAATCATATGCAGCAGGTAGAAAATTTACGGAAAATCCATCGCGATTTGGAATAAAATTGAGGAGAACTTTAATCCCTGGGTATTAATCAAACAAAACGGAAAAAGGCAGTCATATTCCAGCACGGTCTTTATTAGTGTTTGCGCTGCCCAGGCAGCAATGGTTAATAGATATCATATCCGACATCACCGTACGTGTACACGTCTGTCAGCCTGTCTCATAACACGCTTCCCTCGGTTTAGTCCATTCTTCCACATTTCATGGGGGTGTCCATTACCGTATATGGTTAATCGGGGCGGTTTTGGTATGCAAATACGTGAAAGTGTGCACGAGCCACGGCGTAGGACCAAGGTGATATTTATCATGACAGGTGTGCGTAGAACCTGTGTACGCACGTGTGATGAATCCCGTTTTTTTGTGCGTGCACAGATTCTAAATTCTGTGCTTAAGTATGGAAATAGAACATTTTCTACGTCACGTTGATGAATGAGGGCCCTGGTTCCCAAGAGAGCATAGTATGTGTGTTAAGAGACGGTTTGAGCTGTGGTCACCCTAGATCAATTTACATATAGTGTTGGCCAACAGCTGAGACAATGGAGTGGGTAGATAACATGTCCCTGTTATCTGCTGAGGTCTCTTGTGACACAACCTGAGAGACAGCTGCAGAAAGAGGGACTATGTTCCAGTATTACAGAAAATCAGTACAATTTCAAATGTATTTTCTATACTCAATATTAGCTTAAATTGAACTGCAAATATTCCTGTTATGATGTGCTAATTATACTGAATGCAATGGGTCTCATTCCCGAAAAATGTTCAAAGATATATTCTGGAAGACTTATCTTGGAACCACTGAGACATAATCTATGACAAGTACACTCTGAGTCCTGAACGTGCTGGAGATATGTCTTAAGTGGCTGAAACGGTCGCAGAAATTATATGATCTGATATCTGCTTGGAGAATGGCATTCTGTCGTAAACTCCAAAGCGCATTCCCGTTCAGGTCATTTGCATATAAACCACGCCCCCGACAGTCCTTATAAAGCAACTGGTGACGCAGCTGTGTGAAATGGAATGGCGGAAGTGCTTTGAGAGCCGCGTGATTACGAAACCTAGCGTCAGTCAGTGCCAATCAGAGAGCGTCTCAGAGAAATGCGGCTAGGTTTCATAATCACGCTTGCGGCCATCAAAACTAGATTAGATTAATGTATTGGCATCATATACAGCTCGCGGTACACACCTGCCGCAGCGCGCGAGCACACACACACACACGCGCGCAGTACTGTATATGAATGAATGAATGACATATAATATATATAGCCTACAGGCCGGCGGGCGTAATGAATGAACGCAGTATGGCTTATTATTCCATAATTAAGCCTATAGGCTACTGTTCATTCGTAGGTGCACACAAGACTTGTTATGGAATATTAATGCAGTCTATTTCCACCGATTAGCTTTAGTTCTTATTTATTTATCCACTGTCATTTCAGTGTTGGTGTATAGGCTATATAGTATATTTCAATATAAGTTTAATTGATTAATGATATATTTGAAGGAATGCAGGTTTATAGCTATATCAACCCCCTCCAATGTACAGTAAATTACCAAGTATGGTTTTGTCAATATTCCAATGTACAGTTTTGCTCCCCCCCTACCCAACCTCCTCCAACAGTTTCTACATCAAATGTACTCTCTTTTCTGGACTCTTTTTGTATCACAAACAGTACTGTTTTTGCAAATCTGGTATGTCATAAATGTATAGATGTAGCAGTACTGTCTATCTGTCATAATCACAGCACGGGCCTACTTCACTCCCCCTCCTTTTCCCCTCACGTCCTCCACACGCTCCTCTTCATCCCCCTCTCTATCCGCTGCGCATTCCTCATCATCCTCTCTTTCTCCAGTCACTCCTTCCTTCACCCTCATTCACCCAGCTGTAGTCCATCCCCCTAATTCACACAATGGCAAACACCCCACTCTCCCCAGCTGCACCCTATCCTCCCCTGATGAGGGGACTATATCTGCACCTCGACGCTGACCAGAAGCTGTCGTGGTATTAATTACCACTGCCCAGGTACGACGTTTCTGCCACAAGCTCTACTGCTAGATACCCTCCGTGTATTGGCTTACTCTAACCCGTTTTTCTCCTGTGCCCCAAAGGACCGCCGTCCCTGTCTGGACGTCACCTGTTCCCGAGAGGAACACCTATTCTCCCGCTGCCACCCAGCAGCTCCAGCGTCCCTGTCTGGACGTCACCTGTTCCCGAGAGGAACACCTATTCTCCCGCTGCCACCCAGCAGCTCCAGCGTCCCTGTCTGGACGTCACCTGTTCCCGAAGAGGAACACCTATTTACCCGCTGCCACCCAGCAGCTCCCCCGACAAGCACCAGGACCGCTTGCTCGCTCACTGTCGCCGTGGCAGCCACAGGACAGAACATTAACCCTGTTCTATTTTCCCCCCAATTCCTGTGTTGCTCAATTCCATTAAACACCCTTGAAACCGCTCCCTTTCTCTTCTCGTGTATTCAGCAATTGGGCTGTGCTCCAGACTCCAGTTCTCACAGAATACCACAACCAAGATGACAGCACCAGCTGTACACGAGACCGAGGAATGGAAGAAGTTTCAGAAGCAGTCTGTGAGTATCATTAACGGCCAGACTGCCCGGGTCGACCAACTCGCCCACTCCCTAGATGCCGTCACGGCACAGCTGGCCGCTCTCGCCCTCGACTCCGTTGAGCGAGAAAAACAGTATCTACTTGTCGAGGCACACTTGGCACAGCAGGGCTCATCAGCCGCTACCCCCGCTGCACCAAGCCCCCCGCATAGGGAACCCCCTATCCCCGCACCAGAACGTTATGACGGAAGCGTCTCCAAATGCCGTGCGTTTTTATTCCAGTGCTCGTTAGTGTTCGAACACCAACCCCACACATTTCACAGCGATAGGTCTAAAGTGGCTTACCTGTCGGCGCTGCTCACAGGCGCGCCGTTGAGATGGGCCACCACTCTCCACTTCAACAATTCCTTCCTCTGCAATTCGTACTCACAATACGTCGACGACATGCGTAAGGTGTTTGACCACCCTCCAGATGACTCAGAGGGGGCCTCCGGCTTGTTTTCTATCCACCAAGGAAGCCGCAGCGTATACGAATACGCTATCGATTTCCACATCCTCGCCGCCGGCTCCGACTGGGGGGACACACCGTTGCGAGGCGCCTTTCGCCAGGGCTTGAACGACAATATTAAAGACGAGCTTGCGTCCAAAGAAAGACCCACCTCCCTGGGCGAATTAATCCATTTGGCCAGAGAACTGGACCTGCGCCTTTGGGAACGTCATCGGGAGAGAGCTAGCACCACTCGTCCGCCTGTACCCGGTCCGCCTCGTCGCGCTGCCCGCGCCAAAGAAAATAGGTCCTCCGAGCCCATGGATCTCGACCGCTCACGTCTCCCTCCCAGCGAACGCCGACACAGGCTCGCTACTGGAGCATGCCTGTACTGCGGTCAAACGGGTCACTCAGTTGCCTCTTGCTCGCTTCGCCCAAACGACGGGGCTCGACAGTAGCGCTGGGCGTCTGTTCGAGTTTAGATATCGCTCCCAGCTCTGGCCCATACATGCTATTCCGCGCCACGCTGTGTCTGAATAACCAAACACTCCCGTTATCTGCCCTGGTTGACTCAGGGGCCGACGAGAACCTCATCGACGCCGGAGTAGTCTCCCGTTACAACATCGCTACTGACGCCCTGCCGATACCCCGCGACGCCCGGGGGTTAAACGGGAAACTACTCACGCGGATTACTCGCCACACCGTACCCCTTCGCCTTCTGCTATCCGGGAATCACAGCGAGAGTATTCGGTTTCACGTTACCAACTCTCCCCACAATCCCATTGTTCTTGGCATGCCTTGGCTCAAGTTACACAATCCCGTTATCAATTGGCCTACCGGCCTGGTGACCAGCTGGAGCGCCCACTGTCACGTTGCTTGTCTACTGTCGGCTCGGTCGCCACTAGAGGGCGCCGGTTCGTACCCCCCCAAAGAGAACATAGATCTGTCTGCTATTCTGCCGGCCTACCACGATTTGAAGGCAGTTTTCAGCAAACAACAGGCTCTCTCCCTGCCTCCCCATCGCCAATACGACTGCGCCATTGATTTACTCCCCGGGGCGCCACTACCCGCTAGTCGCCTGTTCAACCTCTCGCGCCCAGAGAGAGAATCAATGGAGAAGTACGTTCACGAATCCCTGGCCTCGGGCATAATCACCCCCTCTTCTTCTCCTGTCGGCGCAGAATTCTTCTTCGTTTCCAAGAAGGATCGTTCCCTTCGCCCCTGTATCGATTACCAGGGTCTCAACAACATCACGGTAAAGAACAAATACCCCCTACCTTTAATCGACTCTGCTTTTGAGCCCCTGCAAGGTGCCACCATCTTCACAAAACTGGACCTCAGGAACGCCTACCACCTTGTCCGCATGCGGGAAGGAGACGAGTGGAAGACGGCCTTCAAGACACCACTCGGCCACTTCGAGTACAAGGTAATGCCTTTCGGTCTGACCAACGCCCCTGCTGTCTTCCAAGGCCCTCGACGTTCTCTGTGACGTACTCCACCGCTCCGTATTCGTCTACCTAGATGACATCCTGATCTTCTCCCGCTCCATGGAGGAGCATCTCCAGCACGTCCGCCGGGTCCTCCAGCGTCTTCTAGAGAACAAGCTGTTTGTCAAGGCGGAGAAGTGTCGTCCTCCATCGGCTTCCTTGGCTACATCATAGAGGGCGGCAAGATCCGGGCGGACCCCGAGAAGATCAGAGCGGTGTCCGACTGGCCCCGTCCCACCAACGTTAAACAGCTCCAACGCTTCCTGGGATTCGCCAACTTTTATCTGCACTTCATCAGGGACTACAGCCTGGTCGCGGCGCCTCTCACCCAACTCACCTCGCCTTCGGTGCCCTTCGTCTGGTCCGACGCAGTGGACTCCGCCTTCGCCAAGCTGCGCCGGCGCTTCACCACCGCTCCCATCCTCGTCCAGCCGGACACGTCCCGCCAGTTCGTGGTGGAGGTGGACGCCTCCTGCACCGGAGTAGGGGCGGTTCTTTCCCAGCGCTCTGCCACCGACCAGAAGCTGCACCCCTGTGCCTTTTTCTCACGCCGCCTAATCCCCGCCGAGGTCAACTACGACATCGGGAACCTGGAGCTCCTGGCGGTCAAGCTAGCCCTGGAGGAATGGAGGCACTGGCTGGAGGGATCAAAGGTCCCCTTCCTGGTTTGGACGGACCACAAGAACCTCGCCTACGTCTCAACGGCCAAGCGCCTGAACTCTCGCCAGGCTCGCTGGGCGCTGTTCTTCGCTAGGTTTAACTTCACCCTGACCTACCGTCCTGGTTCCAAGAACACCAAGCCAGACGCCCTCTCCCGGCAGTTCGTCCCTGAGGAGGGGTCCACACACCCCGACACCATCGTCTCGACCTCCTGTCTGGTGGCCACCGCCACCTGGGAGATCCAGTCCGTCGTCAGGGAGGCACAGCGTGCCCAGCCGTCCCCAGGTAACGGTCCACCTAACCGGCTTTTTGTCCCTGACCTCGTCCACTCCCAGGTGCTCGAGTGGGTTCACGCTTCCCGGTTCGTGTGTCACCCGGGGATCGCCCGGACACTATCTCTGCTGAAGAGGCACTTCTGGTGGGTCACCATGAGAGAGGACACCCGCGCTTTCGTCCTGGCATGCACCGTGTGTGCTCGTGCGAAGGCCTCCCACCGACCGCCCGCCGGACTCCTTCGTCCACTCCCAGTCCCCGGTCGGCCCTGGTCGCACGTCGCCCTGGACTTCGTCACCGGCCTTCCCCTCTCACACGGTAACACTGCCATCCTCACCATTGTTGACCGTTTCTCAAAGGCTGTGCACTTCGTTGCTCTCCCCAAACTCCCCTCTGCTGCAGAGACTGCTGACCTGATGGTACTCCATGTCTTCCGGCTCCATGGGATCCCAGCTGACATCGTCTCCGACAGAGGCCCTCAGTTCATATCCCAGGTCTGGAGGGCTTTCTGTCGGGCTCTGGGGGCCACGGTCAGCCTCTCCTCCGGGTTCCACCCTCAGACCAACGGCCAGTCGGAGCGGGCCAACCAGGACCTGGGATCCGCACTCCGCTGCGTGACAGCCCGGGACCCCTCCGGCTGGAGCGCCTTCCTGCCATGGGTGGAATATGCCCACAATTCCCTCTCTTCGGCGGCCACAGGTCAGTCCCCCTTTGAGTCATCTTTGGGCTACCAACCCCCGCTGTTCCCTGCCCAGGAAGAGGAGATCGCCGTACCATCGGTGCAGGACCATCTCCGTCGCTGCTGGACGATCTGGGAGGAGACGAGGGCTGCGCTGCTCCGGACTGCGGACCAGAACCGGCGCTTCGCCGACGGCCACCGGACCCCGGCTCCCGCCTATGTACCAGGTCAGATGGTATGGCTCTCGTCTCGGGACCTGCCTCTCAAATCCGTCTCACGAAAGCTAACCCCCCGTTTCGTGGGGCCCTACAAGATCCTGTCCCTCATTAATCCCTCTGTTTTCAAGCTCCAGCTCCCCCCCCATATGCGCATTCACCCTTCCTTCCATGTCTCCCAGCTCAAACCGGTGGTCTCCAGTCCCCTGTCTCCCCCTGCTCCAGAGCCCCCCCCTCCGCTGGTGATAGACGACCACCCGGCCTACGTGGTCCGGGAGTTGCTGGCTGTGCGGCGACGCGGCCGCGGCTTCCAGTACCTGGTCGACTGGGAGGGCTACGGCCCGGAGGAGCGGAGCTGGATCTCCCGGCCGATGATCCTGGACCCAACTCTCGTCCGGGACTTTCATCGGGCTCACCCTGACAAGCCTGGGCCGCCGGGAGGCGCCCGTCGAGGGGGGGGGGTCCTGTCATAATCACAGCACGGGCCTACTTCACTCCCCCTCCTTTTCCCCTCACGTCCTCCACACGCTCCTCTTCATCCCCCTCTCTATCCGCTGTGCACTCCTCATCATCCTCTCTTTCTTCAGTCACTCCTTCCTTCACCCTCATTCACCCAGCTGTAGTCCATCCCCCTAATTCACACAATGGCAAACACCCCACTCTCCCCAGCTGCACCCTATCCTCCCCTGATGAGGGGACTATATCTGCACCTCGACGCTGACCAGAAGCTGTCGTGGTATTAATTACCACTGCCCAGGTACGACGTCTCTGCCACAAGCTCTACTGCTAGATACCCTCCGTGTATTGGCTTACTCTAACCCATTTCTCTCCTGTGCCCCAAAGGACCGCCGTCCCTGTCTGGACGTCACCTGTTCCCGAGAGGAACACCTATTCTCCCGCTGCCACCCAGCAGCTCCCCCGACAAGCACCAGGACCGCTTGCTCGCTCACTGCCGCCGTGGCAGCCACAGGACAGAACATTAACCCCGTTCTATTTTCCCCCCAATTCCTGTGTTGCTCAATTCCATTAAACACCCTTGAAACCGCTCCCTTTCTCTTCTCGTGTATTCAGCAATTGGGCTGTGCTCCAGACTCCAGTTCTCACACTATCTGTGTCGTGTGTGTCATATATGTTATGATGAATTGAAAATGGGGGACCCGACCCTGATGTAAACAAGACGAAATAATTGTTCTGGTCTGCATCCCTTATGTAATTGAGCTGTACTGTACTGTACCCATTCTGCAATCTGTTAATAAAGTTTTCAATCAATCAATCAATCAATCAAACAAAGGTCTGTCCCATTGTATACCAATCAATGGGATACATTGCATGTTGACCTGCATTCTTTCAAATGTATATAATTAATCATTAAAACAGATGTGTAACAAATAAGAAATGCAAATTCCACAGAAGGCATTGAATTATTATTATTTTCAATCATTTCACAATAATTGCATAATTGTGTTTGAATATCTGAGTAATTAAAGTAATTATACATTTGTCCAAAATAGCCGGTTCAGATATGGTTAATCCAGCTGCCCTGTGATCAGATGAATCCATATTATTTATTTTTCCGACATCAAATGAGTAATTTCTTATCGTACAAATATAGTCATATTTATTTTAATTATGATCAAGTAATTAATTCCAAGGAGGCCTGTAGCGTTAACATGAAGGAATCACTATGAGAACACAGTCTGTTCTTTTGGCACCAAGGCCCGAGGGGTAGCCATAGTGGCGAAGAAAAATTTGAATATTAAACTGTTAGATGTGTGGTCTGATGCAAATGGTCGAATCACTATTGCTAAAATAGAATGCTCTAACCGGAAAATTGCGCTTATTTCTGCATACGCCCCTAATTTGTATGACGCTAACTTTTATGCTGTACTAACTTCAGCTATGTTGAAACTACCTGATTACTCTTTAATAGTAGGAGCTGATTTTAATGCAGTTTGGGATCCATTGATCGATAGATCCAATCACGCGGAAAACCCTGATCAGAAGCAAGCTACCACAGCCCTACAGGCCTGGTCTAAGGACACAGGGGTAATTGATATGTGGCGTTCGCTCAACCCATCTGCGAGGGATTACTCCTTCTTCTCGTCGAGACATAAGACCTCTTCCAGAATTGATTATGTTTTTTCTTCCCCACATCTCTTTGATAGCTTTGATGTTGACTTAGTGCCCATAGCACTCTCAGACCACAAAGGTATCCTCCTCAAAGGTTCACTGAGTAAAATAACATCCCGTGCCCCTAGATGGCGTTTTAACTCAACACTTCTGAAAAACGGAGAGTTTAACTTGCAATTTAAAGAGAAGCTCACTGAATTCCTACAGTTTAATGTTGGCTCTGTACAGGACCCCAGAATCCTATGGAATTCGGTTAAGGGATTTATCAGAAGTAACACTACTCTCTTTGCATCTAATCTCCGCAAGGGACGTCTCTCCAAGCTAGAGGAACTGGAAAAGCTTCAAGCCATGTTGATCTCTTCCTTGCAGCACAACTACTCTAGTCGACTGGAGCTTCAAATTAAGGTAGTGAAAAAAGAGATTAACTCCATTTTAAGACAACAATCTGAATTTCAGATGCACAGAACAAGACAGCACTACTACTTTCACACCTCCAGGCCTAGTCACCTACTAGCTATGAAGATACGTGCCAGTGAGCAATTTGCGGATATCCCTTCCATTAAGAACCAACAGGGGGAGGTAACGACCAACCCAAAAAAGATTAATGATATATTTCGCTGTTTTTATTCCAATCTGTACAAGTCAGAGGTGGTCTTTGATCATACCAAACTGGAGGATTTTCTTGATCAAATCAATCTACCACAGATCTCAGAAGATAGTGCTAGGTTGTTAGCTGCACCTATCACGCTGGTTGAACTTAGAGAGGCGATTGCGGATATGCAACGGGGCAAGGCTCCCGGATGGGACGGCATTCCACCGGAACTCTATCTTGCATTCTGGGATGTACTCTGCCCCTTATTACTCTCAATGATCTTACACTCAATCAAAGAGGGCAATTTTTCTAGAGATGTCAATATGGCGCTTATATCTGTTTTACTCAAGAAGGATAAGGACCCCACCGAATGTGGCAGCTACAGGCCCCTAAGTCTCCTCGGAGCCGATCTTAAGCTATATGCCAAGGTTCTAGCCACCAGACTTCAAAAGCACATGACATCTCTAGTTCACCCTGATCAGACCGGCTTCATAAGAGGCCGCCTGGTTACTGACAACATCAGACGGTTACTGCATGTGATTAATGCCAGCAAGGATATTGCAGCCCCTACAGCGGTCATGTCCTTGGACGCAATGAAGGCATTTGACAGATTGGAGTGGTCTTACTTATGGGCAGTTCTCAGAAGGATGGGGTTGGGTGAGGGTTTCATTCATATGATCAAAGTATTATACACTGAGCCTTCGGCCATGATCTTAATGGGAAAGTTCTGTTCGCCACTCTTCTCTGTCTCGCGTTCTTCTAGACAGGGTTGTCCTCTTAGTCCCGGACTCTTCGCTTTATCCCTCGAACCCCTAGCTCAATACATAAGACAATCCCAAATTATGTCTCCTATTTCAATTCAGGGCACACATCATCATATTTGCTTATACGCAGATGATGTACTCCTGTTTATGCAAAATCCCTCCGTCTCTCTACCTCATCTGCTCGGCATGATTCGGCAGCCTGTCCGGCTTTAAGATCAACTGGCCAAAATATGCTTTTCTTCCACTTAATGAGCCTGCGAAGGCTACCATCTTACCGGCAAACATGCTTATGGTGGAGCACTTTAAATGTCTCGGGATTGAAATATTCTCCACTATTGGCCAGACGGTAAGGTATAATTACTCCAGCTTGGGTGACAGGATTACGAATGATGGTCCAAATTAAAAAAATTCATTACAGGCCTGTGCGTCAATAATTAAAAAAGTGAGTCACTTCCTGTTCAAGAAAAAGAGGTATTTATTATTTTATTTATTAACATTATATTGTGCATTGGAAACACAAACATACTTAAAATGAGTAAATATTATTCATTTTAAACATGTTTATATTATTTATAGGGCTATAAAACTAAAAACTAAAAAATATTTTTTCTTGTTATTCTCTCATATAACCAGGGCAGGGCCTGAGGGGGGGCGGCGCCCTAGCGCCCCCCAGTGGCGGCCGCCACTGCACACACCTGTAGTTAGAGAGAGAGAGGGAGAGGGAGATAGAGAGGGAGAGAGAGTGAGAGGGAGAGAGAGTGAGAGAGAGAGATAGAGAGATAGAGAGAGAGAGAGGGATAGAGAGAGAGAGAGAGGGAGAGAGGGATAGAGAGAGAGAGAGAGGGAGAGAGGGAGAGGGAGATATAGAGGGAGAGAGAGTGAGAGGGAGAGAGAGTGAGAGAGAGATAGAGAGATAGAGAGAGAGAGAGAGAGAGAGAGAGAGAGAGAGAGAGAGAGAGAGAGAGAGAGAGAGAGAGAGAGAGAGAGAGAGAGAGAGAGAGAGAGAGAGAGAGAGAGAGAGAGAGAGAGAGAGAGAGAGAGAGAAAGAGAGAGAGACAGAGAGAGAGAGAGAGAGAGAGAGAGAGAGAAGCTGGGTAGGGAGTAAGGAGAGTTAAGGTGGACGGGAACCCTGTAGGCCTGGAGGGGCATGACATAAGTAATATATTCACGTCTTGTATAAGTAATATATAATATATTATATTTGATATTCTATATCAGCAAAAGTCTGACTGGGAGTGGAAACAACAATGATTGTTGTCACAGGTAAGTTATCTCACCACTAGACTAAACCATCCACCCACGGTTATGGTTAGTTTAACCCTTGAGAGTCCAAAGTCCTGTTTGCACCTGTCGGCGGAGAACAAAAGGGTTTATAATTTCTCCCAAATGCTCAAAAAGTACCTTCTTTCAGAAATCGATAAAAATAGAAAAATTTCATTTTCGAGTGCTTTGAGATGTTATATATATGTCTCCTTACTTGCTAAACTTAATACAAGTTGTAAATATGTTTAATTCTTGCTAGATGGTATGGTTGTAATTATCCCTGTTTGCCAGAGAACTACATCGCGTCAAGAAACGCACATAGACGCACGCGCGCACACACACACAGAGCGGCGTGTGCGCTGTGAAAAGGTGTTAGATCCCGCAGAGGTATCAGAGACTTGCTACCCCCCGATCCAAATTCTAAACAACAGATTGGCTTTTCATAATATGTATGAATTATCTCTTGCAATAATATCCACGGGACTCGACTTTTTTCAGTTGTTGTGTATGTGTGTGTCACCAACTCACGCCAACTATCTCCTGCGTGCGGACCCGTGGACATTCTCTCACAGCTGATAGAGAGAAAAAAAAGCAATAGCCTACATACTTTTCCGGACTGATCATCTGAGCTCCATTTGAACTGCTACTGTATTTAAATAAAAAATATTGATAAATCCAAATGCCATTGTGTAACATGTCATCTGTCTCCACGTGCAGTTAAATCCTCTCTACAAGTGAAACTGAAACTTACCAAGCCTATAAGTTGTTAAAGGGGCAGTAGGCAATTAATTTACTCAGTGGATGCCTGAACACAGAATGACACAGTATCACTGACTACCACGGAAGCCTATAGAAAATTATTCTATTTAATAATAATAATCATAATTAATATATATTATAATTATAGTCATTGGAATAACAAAGGAACAACAGACTAGAAACTGTGCCTTTGTTCCCGGTGTGAATTGGTCTAGTGACATTGATCACATTGCATTCTGGGAGGGAGTGTAGTTCTCTTATCAAATTGGTGAATTCACTGAATCCTTTCAAACCGCTGTGCTGCGACTTGGTAAGGATTTTACCAGAATGTTTCATTTTGAAGGTAAGAACCTGTAGTTTCATATTATGTAAAAAAAAAAATTGTGAAAATTCTTAGGGAGGAGGAGCATAACTGGCTAGACTTCAGAGGGTTTTAACAGTGTGGTTAAGGTGTCTTGTAGTCTTGAGATAAAGGCACTTGCCTCCCGAGTGCCCTGGGTTAGGGTTAGTGCCCTGGGTTAGGGT
Source organism: Notolepis coatsorum (assembly GCF_963971535.1). NCBI lineage: Eukaryota > Metazoa > Chordata > Actinopteri > Aulopiformes > Paralepididae > Notolepis > Notolepis coatsorum. The sequence continues at coordinate 51,550 of NW_028169738.1, read as the reverse complement.
TAGGGTTAGTGCCCTGGGTTAGGGTTAGGGTTAGTGCCCTGGGTTAGAGTTAGTGCCCTGGGTTAGTGCCCTGGGTTAGGGTTAGGGTTAGTGCCCTGGGTTAGGGTTAGTGCCCTGGGTTAGGGTGCCCTGGGTTTGTTCCCCAACAGGGGAACTCAAACATTTTCTGAAAATGTTTTGCTAATTTTTAATACACATTGTACATTTTTGTAAATACATTGATATATCACTTATGACTATAACATAACCTACAATATGTACCTTTTTTCCTGTGGTTGATTAGTACTTTATTTACATATTTTAAGCACAATTGTGCTGCTCAGTGACAGTGTTGCACAGTACAAAGAAAAACTTTTTTCTGGTATGGTTTTAATAAACCCATCTCACATAAGCCATGGTTCACGTTTCAAGTTGTGTTTTATTTCACATATAAGGTACATGTACATTACAGTGAAAAGCTTGGTTCTGTATGAGCCTCCTGAGAATGTGCTTTATACAGTAAACAGTTAAAAGAATAAAGACCTAACACTATAGAAAATATTTAATATACAAACTAAAGTACAAAATGCAAACAATGAGGTACGTAGATGTAGTGCACAGACAGACAGACAGACAGACAGACAGACAGACAGACAGACAGACAGACAGACAGACAGACAGACAGACAGACAGACAGACAGACAGACAGACAGACAGACAGACAGACAGACAGACAGACAGACAGAGACAGGATACAGACAGACAGACAGACAGACAGACAGACAGACAGACAGACAGATTTCTCTGCCGAAGACTTTGCAATCTTCTTTGAGGAAAAAGTGGAGAACATCCGCAGCTCCTTCTCCCAACCCCCACCCATTCCAAACACTGAATCGAGAACCTCATCCTTCACTCTGTCATCTTTCTCTCCCATTACAGAAGCAGAGACCCTGACACTGGTAACGCCGAACCGTCCGACTACATGCCAGCTGGACCAGTTACCCTCCCCACTCCTCCAGACCATAGCACCAGACACCCTCCCATTCCTAACTGCAACCATCAACTCCTCCCTCAACTCGGGGGTGGTCCCCACCTCCCTAAAACAAGCCAGAGTCACACTTCTCATAAAAAACAAACCCTGAACCCCACCGTCATAGGCAACTATCGTCATGTCTCTCTTCTCTCCTTCCTTTCTAAAACACTTGAACGTGCTGTATCCAACCAACTTACTGCTTATCTCTTACAGAAAGACCTCCTAGACCCTAATCAGTCTGGCTTCCGGACTAGCCACTCCACAGAAACGGCCCTCATTGCGGTCACAGAGGCACTTCACTTAGCAAAAGCGAAAGGCCTCTCCTCTGTCCTGATTCTCCTAGATCTATCTGCAGCCTTCGACACAGTCAACCATCAGATCCTCCTCGCGGCCTTCGCAGGAATGGGAGTGGCTGGATCTGCGTTGACATGGCTGTCATCATACCTCAATGACCGCTCCTACCAAGTGTCATGGAGAGGGACCCTGTCGGCCACCTGCCCCCTGCGGACGGGTGTCCCCCAGGGCTCGGTCCTAGGACCCCTTCTCTTCTGCCTCTACACTAAATCACTGGGTAACATTATCACGTCTCATGGCTTCTCGTATCATTGTTATGCCGATGATACTCAACTCTTCCTCTCCTTCCCTCCCTCAGATATCCACGTCTCTGAGCGGATCTCGGCCTGTCTGTCCGACATCTCTGCCTGGATGACGACCAACCACCTCAAACTGAACCTAAGCAAAACAGAATTGCTCAACCTGCCCGCCAAATCCTCCGCCCTGACAGACCTTTCCATCACAGTCGAGAATGCAGCTGTGACCGCGTCCCCGACCGCCAAGAACCTTGGTGTTGTCCTCGACGACCAGTTGAACTTCTCTGCTCACATCGCAGCGACAACCAGAACCTGCCGATTCCTCCTGAGCAACGTCAGAAGGATCCGCACCTTCCTGACAAAAGAAGCCACCCAACTCCTTGTCCAATCAACAGTCATCTTCCGCCTCGACTACTGCAACGCACTGCTCGCTGGCCTCCCGGCCACCGCCACCAAGCCTCTTCAACTCGTTCAAAACGCAGCGGCCCGCCTGATCTCAAACCTACCGAAGTCGGCCCATGTCACCCCACTTCTTAGGGACCTGCACTGGCTCCCCATTGCTGCACGTATCCGCTTCAAGGCCCTCGACCTGGCATACCGTGCGGCAAAGGGAACCGCTCCCACCTACCTCTGGTCAATGGTCTCTAACTACACACCCTCAAGACCCCTACGCTCTGCATCTTCTGGCCGCTTCAGACCTACTCCTATCCAAGCTCCGGGAGGGTCATCAAAGAGAAGCCGCCTATTCTCAGTCCTTGCCCCACAATGGTGGAATGAACTACCCACCCCAGTTAGGACAGCCGAATCCCGTGCAATCTTTCGCCGTTGACTAAAGACGCACTTCTTCAACCATTATCTGAAATAATAATATATAAAAAAAATTTAAATAAAAATAAACTCTAATCCTAACTAACCTTACTGTCATGCACTTGTCCTAATAAACTAACCTACACTGTAACACGCAACACTTTGATGAACATTGTTACTCAGCTGATAGAGTTGTACCCTTCCTGATGGCTTGTCGTACAGAACTTGTAAGTCGCTTTGGATAAAAGCGTCAGCTAAATGACTAAATGTAAAATGTAAATGTAGATATAGACGGACGGACGGACACAGACAGACAGACAGAGTCACCCTAGAAGATTCTTCTCCCGGTAGGAAATAAGAGGATAATGATATGAAACAGTCTAGATATAAATAACATAAAGCCCTTAACACTTTAAGGACCAGCCACGTATATATACGTGTTTCGGTGCCATGCGTTGTGGACCAGAGGCACGTATATAGCCGTGGCAAGTTGTTATTGTTTTATTCCATATTAATAACCGGATCAAGATCCCCGATCGACTCTGCAGATCTACCCGCCTCTGTGGAATCGGCAACATGCAATACTGGCCAGATCCTCTTAGGGGCGCCATCGCTCCACTGCAGTATCATTGTGGGCGAATGGAATCTTTTTTTTTAACCCTCCAACGGAGTATCATATTACTCTGATCACAAACCAACAGCATGCACTGTGTATCACGTTTCGAACCGGAGATTTCACCATGGAATAAGGGGATTTATCATCAACCAATGGACATATCATTCTACCAGATGCCGATCGATAACGGGGAAATGCTGCTGGGTATCACACGGGCTGACAGTAAGACATTTATCACCAAATTTATAGCCGGATCGGAGCTTGCTGTGCAACGCTAGCAATCGATCTGTGAATGTGGCTACTTACACGGACACTGTATTGGTAATCAATAATACTAATCGACGTCCCCTGCCGCCCCCCTTTCATCCATAGATGCTCTGGGATAGTCCGGATCATAAGCAGTTTATGTTATTTCATTAGCATATATACAACGGAAATGCCATTGAATATAACGTTAGTAGCCTTTAGCTCTATAACTAGCTTTCCAGAAAATAGATGACACGAAATCTGCGATAAAGCTTATATTCACGGCGCTATAAAATGACAACCTACCGATGGATTTCTTTTTCTTTAAGCCATTCTGAAGGGACGGTTTATGCACTCAATTGACAATGAGAATGGACAGATAGCAACACTATAAAGTATAGATATAGCTGTTAGAAAACCCACATGTTTGTTTACATTCCCCGGTCCTCTAGCCACTAATTAGACTAAGCCCATCGGTCGTCAAAGTGTTAACAGTCTGTGCTTATTACCCAACTTACTTTGGCTGCCAAATGTAGTTTAACCTCAGTTCGATCACAGCGTTTGGTATGTACAAAAAAAATAATAATTGACACAAAATTAGATCACGTTTGTCGCTGACAGCCCTGGCCTATTTTTATTTCAATTTACATTTGCATTTTATAATTCTATTCTATTCTATTGTAATTTAGTTTATATTCCATTTTATTTTATTCCACCTTTTTATTTTATTATCTGTCCGTTATTGTCTGTCCATTAAAGGGGAACTATCTTACTATTACTTTCACTATTTGGGCAATTTTACACAATTCCTGTGAGTCTATGGAACAAATCTGTTCGTTTTTTTTTCAAAAATATTCATCGTTTTGTATTTCTAATTAAGTACTCTAAACTAAAGCAGCATTTTTCCACTTCAAGATTTCAAGCTGTTTTGGGCTGGGCTCCGCCCATAAGCGCTTTGAGTGACAGTCACCCACAGTCTGCACTGGCAGACAAAGAGAGATATAGAGAGATTGAGGGGGATACTAATTAATTAATTAATAATCCCACGGGACAATGCATTGGTAACTTGTTTCAAATGACAATATATACCCCTGTGAATATTATTGCACGGATCGGAATACGGGCGCGCGCGTGGGAGGTTATGATATTTTGACAGTGATATGCGAGTGGAGAAGCTCCTGCCCCGCGTGCGCGGTCGGGAGGTTGTGTGTAAATGCGTGTGTGTTTCCCCGAGAGAGAGAAGCTCCTGCCCCGCGCGCGCTGTCAGGAGGTTGTGTGTAAATGCGTGTGTTTCCCCGAGAGAGAGAAGATCCTGCCCCGCGTGCGCGGTCGGGAGGTTGTGTGTAAATGCGTGTGTTTTCCCAGAGACAGAGAATGTCACAGAGAATGGCCTTCCTCTGCCCCAGTCCTTCCGTGCCCTTGTATCGGCAGCTTCCTGCCGCAGCCTTCCCACGCTGTCAACTGGCGTCAATCGGCGCAGCTGAGAGGGATCTGCTCATCAGCAGCCCCGATATACACCCCGCGGATCCTGTCGTCCTTCGTCGGAGTGTTAACTAGCCAACCTAGGTACGAGGACGTATCCTACCTTGCTGCTCTCGCCTAATACTGCCGACCCTTTGCTAACCTTTGTTCTCCCTGTGCCCAGGATAACCCGCTGCTTTATCTGGTTCAACTAAGTCGATCAAAAGTCCCATTAGCCAGATTCAATTAAACCAATGTTTGAATCCAGGCTTTCCCTGTTCCTCGAACGCTGATTCAGTCTCTTTAATTCGAACCAGAATTCACCTGAAAAGACAGCAGGTGTTGATCGCAGAAATCCTGATTTTCTAACGCATTGATTGATTGATTGATTGATTGATTGATTGAAAACTTTATTAACAGATTGCAGAATGGGTACAATACAGTATGGCTCAATAGCCTCGCCGACAAGTTAAATGCATAATCTATAGGCTAATTTGAACCCTTCTGCCCCCTTAGCGACAATTTTGTGTTTTTTGCCTATATGTATTTGTGTTTCTGTGTACAACGATGGCTGTGTTGATTATTATGTCATGAAATTGGGTCAGATTGGTCATCTTTGATATATATTCAATATATAAAAGGATCATCATTAGAATACCTCTAAAAAAAGTTATACACTTTAGCCTGGCAAAAACCTTGGTGTTTTTTTTCTTCCCATTAGGGTTGTTAGGGTTAGGGTGAGGGTTAGGGTTAGGGTTACCCAGACAGAAATATTAGGAGAAGGTAAAATCTCATCCCTGTGCCCGTGCCCACCCCAACACTTGCTCAACAGTCCCCTAACCTAACCCCAACCCTAACCCTAACCCTAACCCTAACCCCAACCCCAACCCTAACCCTAACCCTAACCCTAACCCTAACCCTAACCCTAACCCTAACCCTAACCCCAACCCCAGTGATGGGCAAGCTACTTGGAAAATGTAGCAAGCTACACTACAAGTCACTCTCGATTAAATATAGCTAAACTACAATGGAAGCTATCCCCAGAGAAATGTAGCAAGCTACACTACAAGAACATGGCAAAAATAGCTAGCTACATCGGCACTACTTTTTTTTTTTTTTTACTTTGTGATCAAGTTTACACCAAACAAATAGGCAGGCAAAGAAATTGCTCAGTTTGATTGTTTATTATAAAACTGAAACAAGCCCTCGGTCTGGCTTTTTGTGTCATCCTTTTAACATGAGGAAAGAACTGTGGAAACGTAATAAATAAAAGGCAGTGAAACAATAATAAAATAAACACAAATATATACTCTCTCTATTGGAATGGAGACTTTTCAGCACAGGATAAACTACTGTTTCAACTCAAACCACAGTAGCAAAATGACAATAACCTGGCCAAAGAAAAAGTGCAAGAAACATTTGTCTACAAAATAGACATTAACGAAATCCTATATAACATTTATACATTCTTAAGTATGGAAATAAGCAGCATGGGGTAATCGGCATTGGAACTTTCACATCGCCTCCATCCTCCCTGAGCAGTTTGCTCACGCATCTGTGCACCGTCAGGTTAGCCAGAACAAAACAGAACTTCTATAAAACTTTCAAAATTGTACGCTCCTTCAGTAAATACTGTAAACATATATATATATATATATGTCTTCTTCAATATCTGAATTTTAACTGTCTTACTTCATTTTACTATTATGCTACCATGTATATACTACTACCAACTATGCTAATATGTCTATACTACTACAGTATGTACTCAGAGTATAACACTCAAGCTTGACACTGCTAGACAAACAATACTATCCTTGGCTGCTAGATATGTAACTCACAAAACATTCCATGGCCACAGGTTGAGAACCACTGGTCTAGGTGATCTTTTCCCTATTTTTTTCTTTTCTCCACCCCCATAATATTGTTCATAGCAGCTAGCCTATCTCAGACTGTTAGTTAAAGCTGTTGATAAAAAGTGCACTGACTTGTGTGCTGTTTGGGAACAGTTGACAATGTTTATGTAAAGACAGTAAAGGTTTTCATCAGCTCACCTGAATATGTGTTCTCAAGTTAGTATTGGACGTGTGGGACGTTGAGAGCATCTTCGTTTTTGGTTGACACAATAAACACCTAAACACATGTTTTAGGCGTTTTTTCAGTCAAACTCATAAACGTGTCCAGGTAAGGGCCATGGAGATGCATTGTTGTTATTGTTGTTGACATCATCTTCATCAATGCCATCAGTGGAAACATCAAATCCCTCTGCCATTATTTCGCGCGGACTGGTTCTGTTATTGTAAATTGCATCCATTCATTCTCATTCAGTGGTCTGCGTTTCGATTTCAGTGGTCTGCGTTTCGGTTTGCGGGCTGGAGTCCCGCCCTATCCTGCCTCTGATTGGCCTCCCCGTAATGTTTTGGCCTAACCATACCCAATCGTGAGTTGTCATACTCATATCTAAACCAACCAACCAATCATAGTGGGTTTTTTACGGGGAGTTTTTTTCTCCTCCCAAATCTTTATAGACTAGACTGTTTCTTCCGACACTCCAGTAGCGTTGTAGCGTTTCCTCATCGCTACGTCACTACTTCGTTCTATAAATAGCTCCGCTACAGAAAACGCTACATGATTCAAAAGTAGCGACGCTACCATCACGCTACTGAGAATTGTAGTTAAGCTATGTAGCGTCGCTAATGGATGTAGCGTCGCATTCTAATGGACAAGCTAAAAGCAATTGGTTTTGATAGCTTATCAGTGAGCTGGATGCAATCCTACCTGGAGGGGAGAGAACAGATGGTAGAGGTAAACGGTACTCTATCCCCCCCCCTCACAGTGAGCTGTGGTGTCCCACAAGGAAGCATACTAGGACCGCTACTCTTCCTAATTTATGCAAATGGCATGTCGTCAGCCTGTGACTGCAACTTGTTCCTGTTTGCGGACGACTCAGCCCTGCTGGTCTCTGACAAGAACAAATTGCAGGTTGAAAAAACCCTCAGCACGGAACTAGGCAAAATCTGCATATGGCTCGCTGATAACAAACTATCATTACACATGGGCAAAACAGAGTCCATTCTCTTCGGTTCAAATAACAAACTCAGCAAGACCGACGGATTCTCAGTTACAGTGGGTGACAATATTGTCACAAGGAAATACGAAATTACCTACCTGGGTTCCATCCTAGAGGCAAATCTTTCCTGTGACAAAATGGCATCCAATGTAATAAAAAAAGTCAACCAATGAACTAGATTCTTGTACCGGATCGCCTCTCTGGTAAACAAGAATACCCTGAAGACTCTGGCAGGAGCACTCATTCAAGGGTACTATGACTATGTGTGCACCTCATGGTACCAAAGCACCTCAAAGGCGCTTAAAACTACAAACATCACAAAACAAACTGGTCAGACTACTACTTGACCTGAACCCCAGAACCCACCTCACCCCTGCCCACTTTGCCAACCTAGGATGGCTTAGAGTAGACGACAGAGTACAGCAACTTGCAATGGGCCTGGTCTACAAGATACACTATACGACCGGGGTGCCCATGTACATGTCAAAATACTTCCCAAAGGTCAGTGAATACCACAACCACTACACCAGAGGAAGCTCAACAAATCATGTTAAACCCAGATTCGGCTCAAAAAAGGGACTAAACACGTTTCGCAATTATGCCACAACAATGTGGAACGCCCTACCCAAAGCTGTAAAGGAATGTGAATCCCTGCCCACATTCAAAACCGCTCTTAAAGAGCACCTACGGGAGGCTGCAATTCGAAACTGGCCACCGTAAATGCCCAAAACCCCCACCACCTCCTAATAGACAGTCTCCTCCCCACCGCATGTATATATTCCCTCCCCGCCGTATGTATATTTCCCTCCCACCCACCCACCCCCTCCTAATGTACAGTCCCCTCCCCATCATATGTATATACTCTGTCAGGATCTAGGGGTAACAGTACTGTATATTTGAATACCGCTTATGTCACAAATGTATCAGTACGAAATACCTATATGTCCCTATGCCATAAATGTCATGTATGTTGTGTATGTCATAAATGTCTATATGAATTGAAAATGGGGGACCCTGATGGAAACAAGACAAACGTCTTTCTCAGGTCTGCATCCCCTTAACAATTGTATGTATTGAGCTGTTGTACCCATTCTGCAATCTGTTAAATAAATTTTTCATTCATTCATTCATTCAGCTACTGCCCATCACTGCCCAACCCTAACCCTAACCCTAACCATAACCCTACAAATGTAAATATTTGGAATCTTTGATAGATATGTTGAGTTAGGTTCATAGTGGTATTCATAAAAAAAAGAATTGGAACGAAATATTACAAATTAAGTTTTTTATGACCTTGAACGTGATGCAATCTTTTCATGCACTAAGCCTTAGTGCATGAAAAGATTGCATCACATTCTCAAAATCTGAAAATCATTATTTAATAAAACACAGAAAAGGATCACCAAGTTACTCTGGATAAAAAAAACCTTTACAGACAACATTGAGACAAAGCTTCCTGACACATCTCCATCCAAACTCTTGGAAGAACTCTTTGAAATTGTTATGGTTTGTAACCGACCCCAATCGCACAACACAAGACAGGTATGAGAGTAAGCCAAGAACAGGGCATTTATTGAATACAAACAAAAAGCGGCACTGTCCCTTTAAGGGAGAACACAAAATACTGGAAACAAGAATTAGGGAAAATTGGCACTGTGCCTTTAAGAGGCGAGCAGGCTAAGGGGCTAAGGCTAAAGGACTGGGCCAGGGCAAAGGACAGGGCAGGAACAGGGGCACTGGAGAGGGGAACAGGGACAGAGGCCCGCGGAGGCGGGCTGGAGACAGGGACAGAAAAAACAGGGTTAAGGCCTTGGACAGGGCGAGGGCTAGAGCTGCTTACAGGGATGGCAGGGTTCAGACGACGGAGGCCTGGCAAGGAGATCCTCCTTGGAAGCGAAGAGACGCATCCTCCCGTAGAGGATTAGGAAGCGATGCGCCTCTGGAGTGGGAACGCGTCTGGAGTAGGAGCGCGTCTGGAGTAGTAGCGCATCTGGGGTAGTAGCGCGCCGGCTAGAAGAGCGCGCCGGCTCGGGGGTCTGGAGTGGAGCGCGTCTGGGGTAGGAGCGCGTCTGGAGTAGTAGCGCGCCGGCTAGAAGAGCGCGCCAGCTCGGGGGTCTGGAGTGGAGCGCGTCTGGAGAAGAGCGCGCCGGCTCGAAGAGCGCGCCGGCTCGGGGGTCTGGAGTGGGGCGCGTCGGCTTGAAGAGCGCGCATCCCCCCGTAGGATAGGGAGCGATGTGCGTCTGGAGTAGTAGCGCGCCAGCTAGACATCTGGAGTGGGGCGCGTCGGCTTGAAGAGCGCGCATCCCCCCGTAGGGTAGGGAGCGATGTGCGTCTGGAGTAGTAGCGCGCCAGCTAGACGTCTGGAGTGGGGCGCGTCGGCTTGAAGAGCGCGCATCCCCCCGTAGGATAGGGAGCGATGTGCGTCTGGAGTAGTAGCGCGCCAGCTAGACGTCTGGAGTGGGGTGCGTCGGCTTGAAGAGCGCGCATCCCCCCGTAGGATAGGGAGCGATGTGCGTCTGGAGTAGTAGCGCGCCAGCTAGACGTCTGGAGTGGGGCGCGTCGGCTTGAAGAGCGCGCATCCCCCCGTAGGATAGGGAGCAATGTGCGTCTGGAGTAGTAGCGCGCCAGCTAGACGTCTGGAGTGGGACACAGGAAAACCTCCCGTAGAGAATTAGAGAGCGCACCGGCTGTGTCCCACTCCAGGCAAACGGCGACAGGTGGCGATGGCTGACACCTCGTCTCACGCCGGAGACAAACCAGCATACAGATACAGATAAGATAAGGATACGGAATAGAGAATAAAGAACGACCCGACGAGGACTGAAGGGGAAGTCCAGGTATTTAAAGCCCTCTGGGGCGCTAATTAGAACACACATCAGGTGCGTGATGGTAATTGATACTTGACTTAGAAGTGTGTGTTCGGCACGGACCAATCAACACAGAATCCTCACAGTACCTTAAAGGAACGGAGCGAGGCAGGGAATGCAATAAATCAACAACGCGAGGGTGGGGGCTGGTGAGGTGAGGAGACAGGGAATTAAAGGTCCAGGGAACAGGCGAACCTCACAGTACCCCCCCCTCCACGGGATCCACCGGGCGACCCAAAAATACAGACAGAGGGGCAGGGGACATGACAAGGCAACAAACAAACAAAAAACTGGACCATGCTAGCAGGGAAGCTACACCAAAAGTGGGGCTAGCAGAGGGACAGGGTAGCTGCCAGGGCACTGCTAGCTACAGGGCCTATGCTAGCTGTACTGCTACATTAACATAGAGGCTGCGCTAGCCGCCGGAGCTAGGCTAGCAGACAGGGCTGGACCAGCATGAGAGAACAAGCTAGCTGGAAGGACAGTCCTAGCTGTGGGGAAAACTGACCTTGCTAGCTGAAGGGGCAGTCCTAGCAGTGGGGAAAACTGACCTTGCTAGCTGAAGGGGCAGTCCTAGCAGTGGGAAAACTGACCTTGCTAGCTGAAAGGGCAGTCCTAGCAGCGGGGAAACTGACCTTGCTAGCTGAAGGGGCAGTCCTAGCAGTGGGAGAAAACTGACCTTGCTAGCTGAAGGGGCAGTCCTAGCAGTGGGAGAAAACTGACCTTGCTAGCTGAAGGGGCAGTCCTAGCAGTGGGAAAACTGACCTTGCTAGCTGAAAGGGCAGTCCTAGCAGTGGGGAAACTGACCTTGCTAGCTGAAGGGGCAGTCCTAGCAGTGGGAGAAAACTGACCTTGCTAGCTGAAGGGGCAGTCCTAGCAGTGGGAGAAAACTGACCTTGCTAGCTGAAGGGGCAGTCCTAGCAGTGGGGAAAACTACACAAAAAGTGGAGGCCAAGCAGAGGGACCGGGTTAGCTGCCTGGGCATGGCTAGCTACAGGGCCTATGCTAGCTGCAAGGGCTGCATTAACATAGAGGCTGTGCTAGCAGCCGGGGCTAAGCTAGCAGACTGGGGCCAAGCTGGTAGTAGAGGCCTGGCAAGCTGCAGGGGAGCTAACGAGGCTAACAGGGGAGCTAACAGGGAAGCTAACAGGGGAGTCAACAGGGGAACTAACAGGGGAACTAACAAAGGCTAACAGGGGAGCTAACAGGCTAACAGGGGAGCTAACAGGGGAGCTAACAAAGAAGCCAACAGGGGAGACTAACAGGCTAACAGGGGAGCTAACAAAGGACAAACTCAACATACACTGTCTGTGCTGGCTGGGTTCGTCGACCGGTCGGGTCGTACTGTTATGGTTTGTAACCGACCCCAATCGCACAACACAAGACAGGTATGAGAGTAAGCCAAGAACAGGGCATTTATTGAATACAAACAAAAAGCGGCACTGTCCCTTTAAGGGAGAACACAAAATACTGGAAACAAGAATTAGGGAAAATTGGCACTGTGCCTTTAAGAGGCGAGCAGGCTAAGGGGCTAAGGCTAAAGGACTGGGCCAGGGCAAAGGACAGGGCAGGAACAGGGGCACTGGAGAGGGGAACAGGGACAGAGGCCCGCGGAGGCGGGCTGGAGACAGGGACAGAAAAAACAGGGTTAAGGCCTTGGACAGGGCGAGGGCTAGAGCTGCTTACAGGGATGGCAGGGTTCAGACGACGGAGGCCTGGCAAGGAGATCCTCCTTGGAAGCGAAGAGACGCATCCTCCCGTAGAGGATTAGGAAGCGATGCGCGTCTGGAGTGGGAACGCGTCTGGAGTAGGAGCGCGTCTGGAGTAGTAGCGCGTCTGGGGTAGTAGCGCGCCGGCTAGAAGAGCGCGCCGGCTCGGGGGTCTGGAGTGGAGCGCGTCTGGGGTAGGAGCGCGTCTGGAGTAGTAGCGCGCCGGCTAGAAGAGCGCGCCGGCTCGGGGGTCTGGAGTGGAGCGCGTCTGGAGAAGAGCGCGCCGGCTCGAAGAGCGCGCCGGCTCGGGGGTCTGGAGTGGGGCGCGTCGGCTTGAAGAGCGCGCATCCCCCCGTAGGATAGGGAGCGATGTGCGTCTGGAGTAGTAGCGCGCCAGCTAGACGTCTGGAGTGGGGCGCGTCGGCTTGAAGAGCGCGCATCCCCCCGTAGGGTAGGGAGCGATGTGTGTCTGGAGTAGTAGCGCGCCAGCTAGACGTCTGGAGTGGGGCGCGTCGGCTTGAAGAGCGCGCATCCCCCCGTAGGATAGGGAGCGATGTGCGTCTGGAGTAGTAGCGCACCAGCTAGACGTCTGGAGTGGGGCGCGTCGGCTTGAAGAGCGCGCATCCCCCCGTAGGATAGGGAGCGATGTGCGTCTGGAGTAGTAGCGCGCCAGCTAGACGTCTGGAGTGGGGCGCGTCGGCTTGAAGAGCGCGCATCCCCCCGTAGGATAGGGAGCGATGTGCGTCTGGAGTAGTAGCGCGCCAGCTAGACGTCTGGAGTGGGACACAGGAAAACCTCCCGTAGAGAATTAGAGAGCGCACCGGCTGTGTCCCACTCCAGGCAAACAACGACAGGTGGCGATGGCTGGCACCTCGTCTCACGCCGGAGACGAACCAGCATACAGATACAGATAAGATAAGGATACGGAATAGAGAATAAAGAACGACCCGACGAGGACTGAAGGGGAAGTCCAGGTATTTAAAGCCCTCTGGGGCGCTAATTAGAACACACATCAGGTGCATGATGGTAATTGATACTTGACTTAGAAGTGTGTGTTCGGCACGGACCAATCAACACAGAATCCTCACAGTACCTTAAAGGAACGGAGCGAGGCAGGGAATGCAATAAATCAACAACGCGAGGGTGGGGGCTGGTGAGGTGAGGAGACAGGGAATTAAAGGTCCAGGGAACAGGCGAACCTCACAGAAATCTCATCTAATACCACCTGGAGAGCTAGTTTCAGAGTGTGGTCCTGAGTACCAAGTATCTCATGATGCAGCAGTTAAGGTGTTGATACCATTCAGCACCACATATCTGTGTGAAGCTGGCTTTTCATCCATGACAGCTCTGAAAACAAAATATAGGGCCAATTTGAAAGGTTTTATTATTGGTGTTATTTCAATAAATTTAAACATGGCCCATTTCATGACTATTTTGTTGGGGCGAGGGGGGGGGGGCCCAAAATATTTTGGTCCGCCAAAGGGGGGCCAGACAGAAAAAGTTTGAGAAGCACTGCACTAAGGTGACAACTCTGCTAAATCGTTAGGGGGGCATAAGGGTTAAATCCCTCATTACCCCAATCAATCAGATTATATTTCTTTAAATGTGCCTGCTGGCAGTAGGCTTAATGGAATGAATAATCGTATGAGATCTTGCTAGTGAAAATAATTAGTTCAACTCTTTCAGAATAAGTAGATAAAATCAAGTCCAAAGAGTATCTAATTGATACGAATTAATAGATACTTATGAGGATATCTGTACTGTATGTGCTTAGGTATCATATACTATATAAATACATGGTTCCCAAAGTTTTCAAAGCGCGACCCCCGAAATAACGTGTCAGAGAGCCTTGGAGGCTATACAGTTTCACTATTAATCAGGTTTTAATCTGTTTCCGACATCATCCATACATGTATTGAATTGATTAACCTTTGGTTTATACCAGTGACACCAGATAAATGCATTTTCTCAAATTCATTCATCAAAACGTCAACGGCTTGCAATTGCTCATTCATTTTCTCAATCTCACGTCCACGTCATCAAATCCGTCAAACAGCGCATCTCCTCAGACATTTTAATCCCAGTTACAATATCACAAAAACGTGTGAGTGACAGTGATAGAATTCAGCACTCCACATATTCATATATTGTCGTAATTCACATACACAATCCATGCATAAAGATGCTTCAATTTATGCTTGAATGAAACACAATCTGGGCGCTCCGTTAAGCAAATACATCCACAGCAGAGAATATGAAACGAATCCGAGCCAAACGCCCGATAGGTTTCATAAATTTTTCCATTCATTTATTCATTTCATTAATTTATTTTTCCGACATCCGCATAATTTTTTATCGTACAAATATTGGCATATTTATTATTATACATTTTTTTTAATCCTCTTTTTCTCCACCTGATTTTCTATGCTTTTCTCCCCATCCCAATTTAGTCGTTATGCCAATTCCCCCCCTCCCCTACCTGGTTGTTGTGCGCATGTTCCCCCTACTGGTCGGTACAAGGGAACCCTAGAGTCTACCACATGCTTCCTCCAACACATGCGGAGACAGCCAGCGGCTCTCTTTTCACCTGGCAGCGAGGACTCTCATTGGTGAAGTGTAACGCGTGGGAGGTCACGCTGCCTTCACCACTTCCTGCCTTTCGCTGAGCAGGCGCCCAGACCTGACCACAACGCCAGATTACCACCCACGACTTCCGTCCCGCTAACTCAGCCAAACGAGTTAGTATGATGATCGGCCCAAGCCGCAGGCAATGCTGACTCCGGGAGTCGAGACCGCAGCCTCTTGCATTGGTGACAAGCGCACGCCACCCGACCGCCTGTCATATTTATTTTAATTATGATTAAGTAATTAATTCCAAGGAGGCCTGTAGGGTTGACATAAAGGAATCACTATAATTCCTCCCAAATAAAGCCATTAAGAACATGGAGAACACAGTCTGTCAAGTTAATACAATTTTCAATCAGTCAATCAATCATAAGTGTGCTCCTCAGCACTCTTAAATTCTGCTCTCAGCCACGGCCGAATCCGATCTCAGGGACATTTGGGGACTCGCGCTACCAGCCCTAATATGGCTTAAATCGGCAGAAATTTGCCTGAGAGCAAATTTCTTGTCGTAAATCCGTTCGGGAATGAGACCCAATGAGTCTAAGAAACGTCTCAAACGCAAAGAGACAAGCGATACACAACACAAACACATGTGCATAGGCGTATGCACGCACACAGATGCAGTACGCGCACACCCACACAATACGCACAGGGCAGAGGCAATGCATCTTGACTGTTGCGTCATGAGCTTCCCAGGAACCCACAGAAGCCATGCAGTTTATATCCCCTTCATCCACAGCAGATAATGGATTATATAGGTCACTATAGAGGTGGTCTATTTTTCTTACTCAAGCTCATCTGTGTTTCCTTATTCTTTTTATACCTGCAAATAATTAGCACATCCAGACAGCACAACACCATTGTGTTGGCTGGTTCCCTCCCACTAACCTATTTAAAGTCTGAATACGACACCTAGAGTAGCTGCCTTCTCACTTCACATACAAAACACTTAACAACAAAGGAGATAAGGATTCGCTGCCGTCCAGTGGCTCGGGAGGTAGAGCGGTCGTCTGGTAATCCGGAGGTTTCCGGGTTCGATTCCCGCTCCTCTGGGGTGTCGAAGTGTCCTTGAGCAAGACACAACCCCCTAACTGCTCCCGATGAGGAGGTTGGCACCTTGCACCTCTTGCATGGTCGCTCTGCCTCTGAATGGGTAGAATGTGAGGAACAAAATTGTAAAGCGCATTTACCATTTACCATTTACCAAAGCGACCATATACCATTTACCATTTACCATTTACCATTTACCAAAGCGACCATTTACCATTTACCAAAGCGCCAAAGTGACCCACACAGAACTGAGAAGGCCCTCGCTGCTGTCTTTTTGCCCGTTGGAAGCATATTTCACACAGAGTTCGGTAGAGCAAAACAGAATCAGGGGCCAATAATAAACAGTGGTGAAAGTGGAGTGATGGGATATACAGAGAGATAGAGAGAGAGAGAGAGAGAGAGAGAGAGAGAGAGAGAGAGAGAGAGAGAGAGAGAGAGAGAGAGAGAGAGAGAGAGAGAGAGAGAGAGAGAGAGAGAGAGAGAGAGAGAGAGAGAGAGAGAGAGAGAGAGAGAGATTAACTCAATGAGCCTGTGGGCCTCTGGGGTATCAGAGGTAAACGGAAGTGAGCAGAGACCCAGAGACTGAGGGCTAACTGACCACACAGCAGCAGGCAGACTGAGGGCTAACTGACCACACGGCAGCAGACAGACTGAGGGCTAACTGACCACACGGCAGCAGACAGACTGAGGGCTAACTGACCACACGGCAGCAGGCAGACTGAGGGCTAACTGACCACACAGCAGCAGACAGACTGAGGGCTAACTGACCACACGGCAGCAGACAGACTGAGGGCTAACTGACCACACGGCAGCAGCAGACAGACTGAGGGCTAACTGACCACACAGCAGCAGGCAGACTGAGGGCTAACTGACCACACGGCAGCAGACAGACTGAGGGCTAACTGACCACACAGCTCCGGCAGCAGACAGACTGAGGGCTAACTGACCACACGGCAGCAGACAGACTGAGGGCTAACTGACCACACGGCAGCAGGCAGACTGAGGGCTAACTGACCACACGGCTCCGGCAGCAGACAGACTGAGGGCTAACTGACCACACGGCAGCAGACAGACTGAGGGCTAACTGACCACACGGCAGCAGGCAGACTGAGGGCTAACTGACCACACGGCAGCAGACAGACTGAGGGCTAACTGACCACACAGCTCCGGCAGCAGGCAGACTGAGGGCTAACTGACCACACAGCTCCGGCAGCAGGCAGACTGAGGGCTAACTGACCACACGGCTCCGGCAGCAGACAGACTGAGGGCTAACTGACCACACAGCTCCGGCAGCAGGCAGACTGAGGGCTAACTGACCACACGGCAGCAGGCAGACTGAGGGCTAACTGACCACACGGCTCCGGCAGCAGACAGACTGAGGGCTAACTGACCACACGGCAGCAGACAGACTGAGGGCTAACTGACCACACGGCAGCAGACAGACTGAGGGCTAACTGACCACACGGCAGCAGACAGACTGAGGGCTAACTGACCACACGGCAGCAGACAGACTGAGGGCTAACTGACCACACGGCAGCAGACAGACTGAGGGCTAACTGACCACACGGCTCCGGCAGCAGGCAGACTGAGGGCTAACTGACCACACGGCAGCAGACAGACTGAGGGCTAACTGACCACACGGCAGCAGGCAGACTGAGGGCTAACTGACCACACGGCTCCGGCAGCAGGCAGACTGAGGGCTAACTGACCACACGGCAGCAGGCAGACTGAGGGCTAACTGACCACACGGCTCCGGCAGCAGGCAGACTGAGGGCTAACTGACCACACGGCAGCAGGCAGACTGAGGGCTAACTGACCACACGGCAGCAGGCAGACTGAGGGCTAACTGACCACACGGCAGCAGGCAGACTGAGGGCTAACTGACCACACGGCAGCAGGCAGACTGAGGGCTAACTGACCACACGGCAGCAGGCAGACTGAGGGCTAACTGACCACACAGCAGCAGGCAGACTGAGGGCTAACTGACCACACGGCAGCAGACAGACTGAGGGCTAACTGACCACACGGCAGCAGGCAGACTGAGGGCTAACTGACCACACGGCAGCAGGCAGACTGAGGGCTAACTGACCACACGGCAGCAGACAGACTGAGGGCTAACTGACCACACGGCAGCAGGCAGACTGAGGGCTAACTGACCACACGGCAGCAGACAGACTGAGGGCTAACTGACCACACGGCAGCAGACAGACTGAGGGCTAACTGACCACACGGCTCCGGCAGCAGGCAGACTGAGGGCTAACTGACCACACGGCTCCGGCAGCAGGCAGACTGAGGGCTAACTGACCACAGGAAGGGTCACCCCTGTAACATCCTCCTATGACTTCTGAAATTACTTCTATGGCAAACATGTCAATAATTTAGGACTTTACTCCCCCCCCCCCCCCCCCCTGAATCCTAAGTCCTGATAGAAGACATCTTTGGAGACAAATATCTAGTTCTTTATTGTGCTCTATGTTTTTTTTCAATACAATTCTTTGATATACATTTTATATATATATTTGATATTTATATATATATAGTGGTATAATGCATGTATACCTTGATCTGACAAAACTGAATCATATATACTCTGATAGCCCAGGTTGTTCTGAAAAGAAAGATGTACATCACTTCATTGTACAACAATAATAATAATAATAATAATAATAATAATAATAATAATAATAATAATAATAATAATAATAATAATAATAATAATAATAATAATAATAATAATAATAATAATAATAATAATAATAATAATAATAATAATAATAATAATAATAATAATAATAATAATAATAATAATAATAATAATAATAATAATACTACTACTAATAATAATAATAATAATAATAATAATAATAATAATAATAATAATAATAATAATAATAATAATAATAATAATAATAATAATAATAACTTCATTTTATATAGCGCCTTTCAGAAGACCCAAGGTCGCTTTACATAGGGGGGGGGGAACAACAAAAGTAGCAAACATAGTGGACAGACACAACATACAAAGTGAGAAATTAGGGGTTAAAGGCCAAGTTGAAGAGGTGGGTTTTGAATGAACACCGACGGCGGAGGCAACCATGCAAGGTGCCAACCTGCTCATCGGGAGCAATTAGGGGTTAAGTGTCTTGCTCAAGGACACATCGACACGCTGCCCGGGAGGAGCGGGAATCGAACCGGGAACCTCCGGATTGCTTTTTTTTTTTTTTATGATAAAAAATAGTCATATTTTACATGTTATGCATTTCAATTATATACATACAATATTATTCCAGAACCAGATCCTTCCCTTCCCCATCCAAAACAAAAAAAAACACTATCCAAAACAAAACTCTACTTGACCTCTCTCCATCCTTATACATTTCCCGCTGTCAATAAACCATTTCTCAAACATTTCTTTACTCATATATTTTCCAAACAATTGTAAATCCTTTTTCATCATGCTTTTAAACAAAGGCCACACCTCCACCTTCTTTTGATCAAAAAAATCTTTCCTTCTTCTGTACACAATAGCATATCATGGCTCAATACATAATTCATCAAGTTTTTATCCTCCTTTTTACCATAAAAAAAACCAAACAAAAACCTTTTTTTCCCAGTCCACCCCATTCTCCCTGCCCTCCCCAGTTCACCCCAGGCCCTCTTTCAGCCAAGGCCAGATTAAGACTTCAGAGGCCCGTGGACAAGATTCTTGTGGAGGCCCCCCCACACACACATACACGTGCACGCACGCACAGTGGCGTTTTTATATGTCACTTTAAAAAATATATCGAATATTTAGAAGTGGTGGGCTCTTGCGTTCGTCACCAACTTGGCTGGCCGTTCACACTAATACAATTGGCAGTATTAGAGGGTGGGAGAAGCTGGCGGGGTGGGTCCGGGTCGTTGTAAACAGCGACTGCTACAGTTCGGTCGGGGCGCCTGCTAAGCGCGGATAGGATCTGAGTGGGATAGTGTGATCCTTCCACACGTTACACCCTCTCAGTGAGAATCCGCGCTGCCAGGTGAAAAGAAGCGGTTGATTGGCTAGACGTGTGTCGGAGGAAGCACGTGGTAGCCTCCACTCTCCCAGACCGACTGTGGGGGGTAAGTACGCAGCGACCAGGAAGGGGATTGGGAATTGGCATAACGACTAACATTGGGATGGGAGAAAATCGGAGGAAAAAGGAGGGGGAAAAAGATCAATAAAAAAAAAAAGTGGTGGACTCTGAGGGCCAAGCTAAAAGGACTTTGATCACCCCTGCCCACTTTGACAACCTAGGATGGCTTAGTGTAGACGACAGAGTACAGCAACTTGCAATGGGCCTGGTCTACAAGATACACTACACAACAAAGGTACCCATGTACATGTCAAAATACTTCCCAAAGGTCAGTGAATACCACGATCACAACACCAGAGGGAGCTCTACAAATCATGTTAAACCCAGATTGGGCTCAAACAAGGGACTAAACACGTTTCGCAATTATGCCACATCAATGTTGAACGCCCTACCCAAAGCTGTAAAGGAATGTGAATCACTACCCACTTTCAAAAACACTCTAGAACAGACCTGGGCATTGTACGGCCATGATTCTGACCAGCCCGCGAAAGATTACAAGCACAATATACGCTTACCTATGATTTTACTTGATTCAACAACAAAGCAGTCGGGGCAATGGCAAGCCGAAAACTGTCGAAAGTGTGTTTTTTTTCACAACTGAGGTAGGTAGATTACATTTTTTTTTATTTGCAATTAATTTCAAGGCAACTAGGCAGCAACAATCTCAAACACATGAAAACCCTGAAAGAAGTCAAACCATCAGCTGATGACCGGCACAGGTACTCATCCATGTTAGGAGCACTGCATGATGAATTTTCAAGGCGTTTTCAAGATTTCAAAAAGGTTGAGGATGAAATGCAGCTGGTTTCCTTTGCCTTAACTGCAGTGTTGATAGTGCACCCACTGATGTTCAGCTTGAACTCATTGACCTGCAGTCTGATTCACTACTGAAAGAGCACTTTAAGTCAGCATCACTGCTAGAGTTCTACTCTGCTCTCAAGGAGGAGAACTTTCCAAACATGAGGAGACATGCTCAGAAGATGTTGGTTCTCTTTGGATCCACCTACATTATGTGAACAGACATTCTCAGTCATGACGTTTACCAAGTCCAGGTACAGATCCTCTCTCACTGATGAACATCTGGCAGCTGTGCTTCGCATCTCCACCTCAGACATGCAACCTGACTTTGATGGACTTGTTAAAGCTCAACAGAGACTGGATTTCTCACACTGAATGGAAAAAAAAGAACTGAAGAACACTAAAATGTGGAAATATAACAAGTGAAATGGGACACTTGATCTTTTTTTTTCTTTTTTTTTGCACAGTTCTGAAAACATTAAATGTTTAATATAGGCATGTAAAGTAAAAAAGGCTACACAACTGGGACACTTTTATTTACACAGTTCAGTGACATGTCTTGGCTATAAGATGATGTGATGTCTTTAGAAAGCTAAGAAAATCCTTGTTTCAATAGTATATGAAACTCAAAATAATAACTTTATTTGTATAGCACTTTTTCATACATGCCCTTTGTTATTAATGTTTCACATTTTGTTTATCATTTTGGAAATAAATTCTATTTGAATAAATTATATTTTTGAAAGCTAACCTCACCTTTTAATTGCCAAATAATAACATACACGTCAAAACAATGCCATTTACTGCTTTTTATATAGAAATAAAATGTATATTATGCATAATTGAGTTTGGAATTTTGGCCCGGCCCTCCAACATATTTTCAGTTGCTCATTCGGCCCCCCGGGAAAAATAATTGCCCACCCCTGTTCTAAGAAGAGAAAAGAAACACATCATGTTTAGATGGGGGGATGGCGCCATCCTCAGGAAGAAAAAAAACATGCACACACTTTGGAGACAAGAATATAATATTAGAATAGCAAGCTTACTTTTACGTGAATGTCAATTTAAATTATAATTAGGGAAGGGAGGGGGTTGAAATGTGTTTTTGTCCTGTGTTACTGTCTGTGAATGAATGAATTAATGAAAATTGTATTTAACAGATTTCAGAATGGGTACAAATAATACAGTACGGCTCAATACACACAATTGTTAAGGGGATGCAGACCAGAGAAATACGTTTGTCTTGTTTACATCAGGGTCCCCCATTTTCAATTCATAGTGACATGTATGACATGCACAACATATATGACATCATGACATTTATGGCATAGGGACATACATGACATACAGGTATATAGTACTGTTACATTTGTGACATATATGATATGCAAATATACAGTACTGTTACCCATAGATCCTGACAGAGAGTATATACATATGATGGGGATGGGACTGTCTATTAGATGGGGGTGGGGCTGTATGTATGTATGTATGTATGTATGTATGTATGTATGTATGTATGTATGTATGTATGTATGTATGTATGTATGTATGTATGTATGTATGTATGTATGTATGTATGTATGTATGTATGTATGTATGTATGTATGTATTCATGTATGTATGTATTAGGGATGCTCGATATTGGCTTTTTTACCGATACCAATATACCGATATTGTCCAACTCTTAATTTCCGATACCGATATTTTCCGATATCACATTTGAATGCTGATATCGGCCGATAATATCGGTAGGCCGATAATATCGGACATCCCTACGTATAAAAGAAAAAAAATACAATAGAAATATTGACTGACGTTTCTTAGGCGACTCTTTCGAAGTTGGTTAAGGTTAGAGTATGGAATCAGTGCTGGTGTTCTATCGCCCTGCTCTAAGACAAACTCTAACCTTAACCAACTTCGAAAGAGTGCCTAAGCTTAACCGGTGAAAGAAAGAGGCGTCACACGATTGGCGCTACCAGAAACGTCAGTGGCCAATCAGAGCGCAGAACGCGAACGCGGAACTGGAAATCCGTTGGTAAAAGTATTCAGGCGTCGGGGCTGGGATGTGGAGATGCAAGTTTTGACTTTTTATTGCTGTTTTTACCTCAAACGGAAAACCTCAAACTCTTATGAAGAGGAGAAAAAATACTCAAGATTAGCCACTTGCAGACGGCAGGGTGTGATGTACTGTATATTTTAGTTGATGAAATATTTTTGTTGACTAAATATTTTAGTTGATGAAATATGTTTTCATTTCAGTGTCACAGAGACATCGATCTCCAAAATAAGAAAAAAAATAAAAATAATATGTGGGGCCTCTAGTGACGAGGGGCCTCCAAAAAAAGTTTAAAAAAAAGAAAAAGAAAAAAAGAAAAAAAATATGTCAGGCCTCTAGTGACGAGGGGCCTCCAAAAAAAGTTAAAATAAAAGTAAAGAAAAAATAAACAAATATTTGGGGCCTCTAGTGACGAGGGGCCTCCAAATTTTTTTTAATAAAAGTAAAAGGCCCCTCATCACTAGAGGCCCACGGGCCGCGGCCCGGACGGCCCGGTCGTTAATCCGGCCCTGCTTTCAGCCTTGTAAGAAACATCTGCAGGCCATCGCATTCCATAAGCATATGCATAAAAGATTCATCTTTGTCATTGCACACATCACATACTCTACTTATGTTATTATCAATATGATTTAACACCGTTTTTGTGTACATCCTATTGTTTTAACATAAAATCATTATGTTCACACTCTATACTATTAAACTTTATATCTACATTGCCCCAAATAGTCCCTCCCACCAGCCCCGGAAAGATCCTCTCCCAAACCTGCTCTGACGCTGGTATCTTCTTTTCCTTCAAGACGAAAAATCTATATATTTCTTTACTTTTTACACTACCTATATCTTTCTGCTTCTCTCCCCTCCCTACCTTCAACTCTGGCAGTCCACATCATTTATTTGTCCCACACTCATTATCTATTCTCTCTCTCCACTCTCTTGGCAACGCACTTTAAATTTTTCCAAAACCAGAGGAAACTGATGCATAGCTGTATTCCTCATCCAATTCTATCACTGTGTCATATAAAGCCCGTACCGGGAGGAAGCCCGGTACAAACTCATACACACAATCCTTCACCTGTCTTATTCCTACTCTCCAAAAAACTTTATTATACAAAACACTCTCATTAATACTTACTTTAGGGTTTAGAAATACAGGTTGGTTAAAGACCATTTCTAACTCTGTACATAAGTACTCTACATTGGGCAGGAACTCGGCCTACGCCTGCAGTACCTCCCTATACAAACCAGGTATCCCCTCTGTCATGGGCAGTTTAAAGCCCATGAACAGACCATTGTCCCCACACTTGCCTACATTCTCTACACACTCTCTGAAAAAAAGCTTCCAGCCATACTCTGTGCTATCACACAAGTACTTCTGTACACACTTTATCCTTACCTTAAAATCAAACAAATTTAAACCACCTTCACTGCACTTACCTATCAGAGTCGTGTGAGCTATTTTAGCCATCTTCCCTTCCCACAGGAAATCTTTTACTACTCCATTCACAGCATTTTCTACTGTCTCTGGCATGTCCAACACACTTAAAGCATACATTAATTTTGACATCAATAAGCTATTTACTCTAATTACCTTGCCTTTTAGCTTCAAACACCTCTGTTTCCAATACTGAAGCATCTGTCTTATTTTATTTACTATACCTGTCCACGTTAAATCCCTCTCTTTACTATCATTCACCCCTATCCATATCCCCAAAATGTTGATGTGCTCCTCCGCCATTTTAAAAGGGAAAACACATTTATCTATATTTAAATTACCTATACATAATAATTCCGACTTATCCACATTTATTTTAGCCCCTGGTGCCCTACCATACACCCGCAGACACTCCATTATTCTATTTACACTGTCAATATTCCTTACTGTGAAGGTAGTATCATCTGCATACTGGTGAACCAGACTCACCCCCCATTTGGTATTTTAATTCCTACAATTTCCTTAATACTTTTAACATAAGTTGCAAGTGGCTCTGCAGAAATTGTGTACAGCAAGGCTGAAAGTGGACACCCCTGCCTCACAGACCGTTCTAAAGTAAAGACATCTGTGATGCACCCATTGCACTTTACACAACTATTTGCATCTGTATACAACATTTTTACCCATTTTATAATTCTTTCAACAAAACCAAAAATATTCATTGTTTTCAATAAGAACTCACGTTCCACACGATCAAAAGCTTTTTTTAGGTCTACGCTCAGTGATGGGCAATCTACTTGGAAAATGTAGTAAGCTACACTACAAGTTACTCTCGATTAAATATAGCTCAACTACAATGAAAGCTATCACCAGAGAAATGTAGCAAGCTACACTACAAGAACATGGCAAAAATAGCTAACTACATCGGCACTACTTTTTTTTTTACTTCATGATCAAGTTTCCACCAAACAAATAGGCAGGCAAAAAAAAGTTCAGATTGATTGTTTATTATAAAACTGAAACAAGCCCTCGGTCTGGCTTTTTGTGTCATCCTTTTAACATGAACTTGTATTATGTACAAAATGTTAATAAAGTATGAGGAAAGAACTGTGGAAACGTAATAAATAAAAGGCAGTGAAACAATAATCAAATAAACACCAAAATATATACTCTCTCTATTGGAATGGAGACTTTTCATCACAGGATAAACTACTGTTTCAACTCAAACCACAGTAGCAAAATGACAATAACCTGGCCAAAGAAAAAGTGCAAGAAACATTTGTCTACAAAATAGACATTAACGAAATCCATCTTTACATGAACGGTGGGACATCAATAGAACAGAACATTTGACTATTATGCTACCATGTCTATATACCAACTATGCTAATATGTCTATACTACTACAGTATGTACTCAGAGTATAACACTCAAGCTTGACACTGCTAGACAAACAATACTACTTATCCTTGGCTGCTAGATATGTACCACTCCTGCTGACTTGTGCAAGTGCACTGACTTGTGTGCTGTTTGGGAACAGTTGACAATGTTTATGTAAAGTTTTCATCAGCTTACCTGAATATGTGTTCTCAAGTTAGTGCTGGACGTGTGGGAAGCTGAGAGCAGCTTCGTTCTGTTCCGTAATGGATCTCGCTCGGCGTCACTTCCGCACTGTACCTCGCTTGTGCACGCGCACTGAATAAAAATTCCACAATGTACCTTTACATCCCAATATTCGTCTGACCACACCCCTATCAGCTTACCCTCATAAGCAGGTGTGTGGCCACCTCGCCTCCTTCTTCGCTTTCACCACAAGGAAGTGCTTTCGGAGATCCCCACTTGACGAGGTTGCTAGTTGAAGAAAGTTGAGACGTGTTTACATTGTGCTTATTTTTTTCTTCTCTCATACATTTTCAAGAGAAAAATCTAAGTCATAATGTTTACCTCGGAGAGTCGTAGACCCACTCTTCACCAGCGGTTCTCCATTCCCGCCTCCGTTGTGCGTTCTGGTGCGGGGCTGTTGCCACTTTCGTGGTTGCCAGCCACGCCCGGGAGACAGCCGATGGGAAGTTTGCCTCTCCGAGGAGCCGGTGCACCGGTGCCGTCGCCCCGGCGATGGCCTGGTCCCGACTCTGGTTCCTCTGGTTCCAGGGAATGGTCCGTTCTTGAGCGGCCGGTTCCTTTGGTCCCGGAGGATTTGCGACGCAAACTTTTCGCGTCTGCTCGTTCACGTCGCAAGATGGTGTCCTGCAGACGCGAACGGCCTGGGTTTGGGGAATTGCTGGAGACCAGCGAGGATGCGTCGGTCTCTGCATGCCCTATGGAAACTGAGGATTACATGGAAGAGGCGGACGGATTTTTGTTTGAAGGCCCAGTGGAGGCGAGTATCCCACCCGTCCAGGTAACACTGGAGGTGTGGTGAAATGTCTCCTTGGGGCGCCTTGTTCGAGGATGTCGGGGAACCACCTCGGCATCATCGGCAGGATGCCCTGCTATCAGCCACATCAGACTGTGGCTCCTCAACTGGTCGAAGCCTGCTGCATGTGAGGGATGCGGGTTCGGTGGAGGAAGGTCAGCAGGGGGAACTGCCGGCTTTGTTCCCCGAGCTCATGGCAGTAGCGGCTGCTGCAAACGGCGTGCCGCTGCCGCAGCCATTGCCTGCTCCTGCCCCCGATGATCTCATAGGTCATCTCTGGCAGAGTCGCCCGGTGAGAGGGGTGGACGTTGTCTACCCATTTTTCCCCTCAATGGGGGCCTATGTTCGTCGGGGCCAGGTGGTGTCTCACATCATGGGCCTTACTCCCGCCTACGTACCAGTTACGCGGGTGGCGGGGTTGGTTGAAGGTATGAGAGAGGGTGTGCCACGGCTTGATAGGCCGATGGCCGCTCTCCTCTGTCCGGAGGTGGTGTGGGAACCGTTATGCAAGCCGGTTCTCCAGGGAAAATCGGCTAGGCGATTGGCATATTGGAGTCATTTGTCGTGGGTACACAGTCTCTGGCTGCTGCGTCTAATATCGCACAGCTGGCTCGATTTGTATCTGGGATAATGACGGGCGGCACAGAGCTGACCGAGGTACAACACGATCAGCTCACCCAGGCGGCAGGAGCTGTCCTACATCTGACTCAGGTGCAGGCCATAGCCGCTGGGAAAGAGCGCGCCCTGGCTACTCTGATCCAGCGCCACCTTTGGCTGGAGCAGGCCCGTGTGCCAGAGAAGAAGAGAGCCTCTCCGATGCTGGACTGTTCGGGAAGGCCCTGCGGTTGATGTCCTCAACATGCAGAGAGATGGCAGAGGAGAGGTCCATTCTCCAACCCCATTTTCCGCCTCCCGTCCTCGCCGGTGGAGTCAGAAGGCTTCCACGACGTCGAGCTACCTCCGCCGTGCCTACCACTGCCTCCGCTGCCACAGCCGGCCCATCTACGACCGGAGGAGACGGTAGGGATCGACGAGACCAGCAGCCGATTGTCTACCGTCCCTCCGGGGCTTCTCGGGGTGGCAAAGCCCGAGCGGCTCGAGACAGCAGACGCCGCTGATTAGTGACTTTTTCACCTTTGGTCCCCTCTGTACCCCTCCCCGGCCCTCTCATATATTTTGTGCCCAAATAAAAAGTACCCTTAAAGGGGGACTGTATTTTTTGGCCAAACAAACTGTGTGTTTCTTCACCAATGCATATGATGAGGTTGCGAAGTGTGAATCTGCATTTGTATACATTGAGGGATGAGTTACGTTCGTGTTATGAGATTAAGCAAGGTCTGCAACATACACTCAGTTATAGAATGGTTTTTATCTTGGCCTGACACTCCACATGCAGGTAGAAGCTGGTTGTATGATCTGTTGCTTACACACAAAGTAATGTTGATCCACAACACTGTTGTGTTAGTTGCAGTAATACTCGTATACACACATTCCACGGCCTAGCCGTTATACTCTCTGTCAGTGTTTTTCTATGTACGACATAGAATGCGGGTGTAGGATTCACACACACACACAACTTGGTTTTGTTATAAACCCTGTTCACAGTCTGTGGGTAGCTGGCATTGTATTAGCTTGCGCTATGCATTAGCACTCAGGGCATTATGGGGTAGAACACATAGTAGCTTACTACAAAAACCTAGGGGTCCACAAAGACGACTTCAAACTGGAAATGGTAACAACAGATGAGGTACTCAAAAAACTGAGCGCCCTCCAACCTAACAAGGCCACTGGCCATGACAACATCCCCTCCAAATTCCTCAGAGACTCAGCAGCCGCCATCACCCCAGTCATCACACACATAATAAACCTCTCTATAAAACAGGGACACGTCCCCAAGGACTTCAAAATTGCGAGAGTGACCCCTCTGCACAAAAAAGGCAGTAAATTAGACCCAGGCAACTACCGCCCTGTTTCTATCCTTACCTCCATCTCGAAAGTCATGGAAAAAATTGTATACGAACAGGTCGAAAAATACCTTGCGGAAAAAAATCTAATCTACGAATTCCAATCTGGCTTCAGAACATCCCACTCCACTGACACATGCCTTCTCTATTTAAACGACCACATCAAACAAGAGGTGGACGCGGGCAAATACTGCGGCATGGTCATGCTGGACCTACAAAAGGCCTTCGACACTGTCAATCACACCATTCTGATTGACAAGCTAAAAGCAATTGGTTTTGATAGTCTATCAGTGAGCTGGATGCAATCCTACCTGGAGGGGAGAGAGCAGATGGTGGAGGTAAACGGTACCCTATCCCCCCCCTCACAGTAAACTGTGGTGTTCCACAAGGAAGCATACTAGGTCCGCTACTGTTCCTAATTTATGCAAATGACATGTCGTCAGCTTGTGACTGCAACTTGTTCCTGTTTGCGGACGACTCAGCCCTGCTGGTCTCTGACAAGAACAAATTACAGGTTGAAAAAACCCTCAGCTCAGAACTAAGCAAAATCTGCATATGGCTCGCTGATAACAAACTATCATTACACATGGGCAAAACAGAGTCCATTCTCTTCGGTTCAAATAACAAACTCAGCAAGACCGACGGCTTCTCAGTTACAGTGGGTGACAATATTGTCACAAGGAAAGAAGATATTACCTACCTGGGTTCCATCCTAGAGGCAAATCTTTCCTGTGACAAAATGGCATCCAATGTAATAAAAAAAGTCAACCAACGAACTCGTTTCTTGTACCGGATCTCCTCACTGGTAAACAAGAATACCCTGAAGACTCTAGCAGGAGCACTCATTCAAGGGTACTACGACTATGCTTGCACCTCATGGTACCAAAGCACCTCAAAGGCGCTAAAAACAAAATTACAAACATCTCAAAACAAACTGGTCAGACTACTGCTTGACCTTACTCCTAGAACCCACCTCACCCCTGCCCACTTTGACAACCTAGGATGGCTTAGAGTAGACGACAGAGTACAGCAACTTGCAATGGGCCTGGTCTACAAGATACACTACACGACCAAGGTACCCATGTACCATGACTAAATACTTCCCAAAGGTCAGTGAATACCACGATCACAACACCAGAGGGAGCTCCACAAATCATGTTAAACCCAGATTCGGCTCAAACAAGGGACTAAACACGTTTCGCAATTATGCCACATCAATGTGGAACGCCCTACCCAAAGCTGTAAAGGAATGTGAATCACTACCCACTTTCAAAAACACTCTCAAAAAACACCTAAGGGAGACTGCAACTCGAAACTGGCCCTGTAAATGTCCGAACACAACCCCCGCCAATGTACAGTAAATTACCAAGTATGGTCTTGTCAATAATCCAATGTACAGTGTTGTTTGTACAGTTGTACAGTGTCCCCCACCCACCCCTCCTACCCACCCCCCCCCCCCCCACCCACCCAACCACCTCCAATGTACAGTCCAATGTACAGTCCCATAATCCAATGTACAGTGTTGTTTGTACAGTTATACAGTGTCCCCCACCCCTCCTACCCAACCCCCCCCCCCCCCCACTCCTACCCAACACCCCCCCCCCCCCCCCACTCCTACCCCCCCCCCCAACCACCTCCAATGTACAGTCCCACCCCCACCTACCCAATCCAATGTACAGTTTCTACGCCTAATGTATATACTCTTTTCTTTCTGGACTCTTTTTGTATCACAAATACAGTACTGTAATTGCAAATCTGGTATGTCATAAATGTATAGATGTAGCAGTACTGTCTATCTGTATGTCATGTATGTCATATATGTTACGATGAATTGGAAATGGGGGACCCTGGTGGAAACAAGACGAAAGTCTTTCTCTGGTCTGCATCCCCTTAACAATTGTATGTATTGAGCTGTACTGCACTGTACCCATTCTGCAATCTGTTAATAAAGTTTTCATTCATTCATTCATTCATTCATTCATTCATTCATTCATTCATTCATTCATTCATTCATTCATTCTACCAAAGGTCTCATATGCTACAGTTGTTATTGTGTGTAGGGGTGAGGGTTTTCTGTGAGGGGGTGCCGAATAAACCCCTCCTTCCCACTTGATTGGTCAAAGGGGTTTTCTCATCTCCTGTTGAGCCAGTCAGGGCCAAGCCGTTCAACGACTTGGCGGGGAGGGGGGGGGGGGGAAGGGTTGTCCTGACGTGGCTCCTATTACAAACAGGAGTTGTTTACAGGGTTTCCCCCGTCATAGCATATACGTTGCTATGACGACGGCTTCCGTGAGTTAGATCTTTACGTAAGGTCTGTGGTGTCAAAGTGTCGGGTTAGAGCGTAGGGCTTACGGGTCTGCTACGCTTGATTTTATGTGTAAACTTGAGTCAGTTGGTCACGTGACTCACAGTTGCCATGTCTTTTTCATACTACGACTCATGTGGGAAGGCTTTCTGGGGAATTTCGGTCTAAACCCTCTGAGAAGGGGTGACTGGATGTAAAAATATAAACAGTTTTTACTCCCGGCTGTGCAGACTGGGCTTTATGCTGTTGATGCTTCCTTCTTTTTATTAAAAAAAGTTGGGGTTAGGGAGCATCACACCCCTCTTGTCGTTCCCCTGGGTGCCTTGGGGATCAATGACAGGTCTAACTAGCCTGTTTATTGATGTGGTTATGTCCCGGTGCACACATAGTGCTAGCTTGGGGTGTTCTGTTGAACATCAGGCGACTGACTGGCGCGCCTTGGTTGCTTGGGGTTAAAACAGCGTTTTTATAAGGCACTGGGATGGAGGTTTTTTCTCTTCCGACGACCTATGTTGGTTGTCGACGGATTCTCGTTCATATCTGGGGGATGATGACGGAATGGATCTGACCATATGTAGAGGGGTCTCACACCCTGGGGGTGGGCCACCGGGCGCGGTTCGCACAGAACTGCTGGGTGGCGCCTTCTTTTCATGTTTTAAGATCAACACGCATATCTGCCCTTCTCCTGGAGTAGGCATGTCGGCGTGGTTAGGGCACGGGACTGGTTCTGGTCACGCTGGTCCGGATCAGTTGAACCCGTTGTCCGCCGGGGATGCAGATCTGCTGTTCTGGTACCCTGAGGGACTTGGGCTTTTTCCAGGGGGAAAAATGCCAGGTCGGTCCGGGTGTCACGGGGTTAGACGCTATGGAGACCCTTGTTGGGTACATTGTACTCTGCACTGTCGTAATGGCTTACGGCCGTGCCAACCTGTACACGCCCGATCTCGTCAGATCTCGGCCGCTACGCAGGTTGGTCCTGGTTAGTACTTGGTTGGGAGACCGCCTGGGAATACCAAGTACGGGGTAATTGGGGCTGGTTCTCCATTCTTTTCGCTCTTCTCTTACGCATGGCGAAGAGGGGCCTGTTGGGTGGTCTTTGACCTTCTCGGGGACCCTGTGCTTCCCGTATCGCCGGGCCCGGTCCGAAGTAATGTTTCGTCGACCCGTAGGCCTGGGATAACCCTGTTGGAAACTGAAACATTGTCCTGCGGTAGTGTCCGCAGGTACGTTTTGGAGTTTTCTTGGGGGTTATGAGACCAACCACCGCATAGGGTAACGACAGGGTGGTTGGTTCTCTGGTGTGTTGGAGCAGAGTCAACTCCCGGGTTACCCGGTTGAGTGTGCCCCTGCACGTTCATGACGTCTGCCCATCGTGTCAGCCTTCGCTGCCTCATACCCGCTGGGTTTTGATGGAAACTTCATGGTGATCAACAACGCCAGCATACGCCCCTTCCGCCGGGGCGGCTGTTTTCAGCTGACCCCTCTGGCGCCTGTCTCGTCCGCAGTGCTCCAGGCTCTGGTTACAGCCTGTTGCCTGGTTTCCCCGGTGCGCTGCCTGCTTCCTGTGGGTAAGCCTTTTTGGGTGCTTACGGCCATGCTGACTGCCTGTGCTGCAGGGTCGGTGTGCCAGGCGGTGTGCTATTGGGGGGTAAGGCCCGCTCTTGAGAGGGGCCTTATCCGAGTACGCTGGCGATGTGGGGGGCGGTGTCACTAAGTGACCACCTGGTGGGGTCTTGATGCTGGCATCATGGACCTCTCCGGGCCCCCGCTTTCCAGGGGATCCAGTCCCTTTGATGGGTCTGGGTCTTCCTTCGCGCTCCGCTGCTACGGCCTTGCCATGGGGTTGGGGTTGCTCTTGACCCCGTGATTTCTGGGGGCAGTAACAAGGTTGTTCCTTCCGTTCGTTCCCGGGTGGCATGCGGGTTGTGCGTGTGTGTAGTCGTGGGGTCAGGCCACGGTCTGCTCACCCTGTGCGTTGAGTTGCTTGAGTGCCTCTTCGCACGGTCGGGTCCGTCGCCCTCCCGTGATCCTCCAATAGGGGGGTGCCCTCCATTAGGGGGGGTCAGGGGGGCTCGGTCCTCCCTGATCTGATGGTTGTGGGGGCCTCAGCGGGGTGTATTTGTCGGCCGATGGCTCTCGCTCGGCCTCCCTTGTGCGGAAGTGACGCCGAGCGAGATCCATTATGGAACAGAACGATAGGTTATGGCTATAACCAAGTTCTGTTAGTAATGGTGACGCTCGGCGTCCGACGCCGCTGCAGCCCTTGATCTCACCTTGTGGTGAAAGCTTGGGAAGGAGGCGAGTAGGTGGCCACACACCTGCTTATGAGGGTAAGCTGATAGGGGTGTGATCAGACGAATATTGGGATGTAAAGGTACATTGTGGAATTTTTATTCAGTGCGGTGCACAAGCGAGGTACAGTGCGGAAGTGACGCCGAGCGTCACCATTACTAACAGAACTGAAAATCGTTTTTGGCTGACACAATAACACATAATTTTAGGCGTTTTTTCAGTCAAACTCAGTCATAAATGTTTCCAGATAGGGCCATGGAGAGGCATTGTTGTTATTGACATCATCATCTTCATCAATGCCATCCAGGGTTTGACATTAACTTTTTGGCGGTTTTCCAAAGTGACTAGCCACTCAGCATTTCCCCACACACGCCGATCATAACCCAACATTGTGATTATTAAAATGATCATGTGAAAACGGGCTCCAGACTCTTTTTTCACCACCGTGATGAATGAGAGAGAGAGAGAGAGAGAGAGAGAGAGAGAGAGAGAGAGAGAGAGAGAGAGAGAGAGAGAGAGAGAGGAGGAGACTAAGAAGAACTAAGAAGATCCTTGACTAGGTACAGATTCAGCGAGCACATCAGTGGCGGCTGGCCGATAGGGGCGCTAGAGCGCCGCCCTCCCTGGTTAAAATAAGAAGAAGACATTTTTTTTTTATATATATATATTTTTGGGCCCTATAAATTAAATAAACATGTTTAAAATGAATAATATTTACTCATTTTAAGTATGTTTGTGTTCCAATGCCAATATAACATTAATATATCAAATATAAATAATTGTTTTCATTAACAGGAAGTGACTCCTTTCCGTAGCCGCATTTCTCTCGGGCTAGACGCAATAGGTGTCTATTCTTTCCGTAGCCGCATTTCTCTCGGGCTAGACGCAATAGCGCTTACAGTGGGCGTGCACTGGTTTCATCGCTGTATCCGTCGCAGCCAATCAGTGCGTAACGCGCTGTGCGTTGAAATATGATGTATTATGATGGAAGCCGGGCGCTTTTCCAAGCGATCTATTATCATCTAAGCAAGCATCGTCTATACTTTCCGTAGCCGCATTTCTCGGAGACGCTCTCTGATTGACCGACGCCAGTATTTTCAGTAGCCGCATTTCTCGGAGACGCTCTCTCTGATTGGCCGACGACAGTTTCTGGTTAGGAAAGTTAGTTAGTTAGTTACTCGATGCTGTTGTGTTGTGATGCAGTCACTCTGGACAGTGGATATACATCGACAACAACAGTCTGGGACTGTGGGACAGTGGACATTATACACTTTATCAAGCCCTCCGGCTGGACCACGTTTCAACTAAACAGTGAGTTAATGAGTTAATGCGGTCTCTCTCTGTCTCTCTCTCTCGCTCTCTCTCTCTCTCTCTCTCTCTCTCTCTCTCTCTCTCTCTCTCTCTCTCTCTCTCTCTCTCTCTCTCTCTCTCTGTCTCTCTCTCTCTCGCTCTCTCTCTCTCTCTCTCTCTCTCTCTCTCTCTCTCTCTCTCTCTGTCTCTCTTCTCTCGCTCTTGCTCTCTCTCTCTCTCTCTCTCTCTCTCGCTCTCTCAACACAGCGTGTTAATTTCGCTGTGGGTATTGCATGATGAATGAATGAATGGTAACTTGTTTAAAATGACAAGATAAACCTATATATGTGTTCATTATTGGATTGATGATCATACGTGTACTAGTGTAGTACGAATCAATTAACTCGACTTAACGTTGGTAACGTTATGAGTCAGTATTCACTTGGTCAGCTTGGTCAGATGCCCGCGACCACCCAAATGTAGTTCACACCGGCCGCCACTGGAGCACAGCCTAGCCATTGAGAAAGGTCGCCATAGGCAGACCTGGCTCCCAAGAGAAGACAGACTATGCACCCACTGCACACAAGATGAGGTGGAAACCGAGCTCCACTTCTTAACAACCTGCCCACTATACCAAGACATCAGAGACATATACTTCAACCTGCCCACTATACCAACTACCAAGACATCAGAGACATATACTTCAACCTGCCCACTATACCAAGACATCAGAGACATATACTTCAACCTGCCCACTATACCAACTACCAAAACATCAGAGACATATACAGAGAGAGAGAGAGAGAGAGAGAGAGAGAGAGAGAGAGAGAGAGAGAGAGAGAGAGAGAGAGAGAGAGAGAGAGAGAGAGAGAGAGAACATATGGAATTCAATGGAAGAACATAACACAGAAGAATAGAACACGGTAGAATAGAATGGCTAGGAAACAAGCCATGTTTGATCTGAATGGTTAATAGACTGCAATTATATAGCAGCTTTTAACCAAGAAAGAGGCATCTGGGGCAGCTGTCCATGGTGCTGAGAGCTAACTCAGAGACCACGCAGTAATAATGTGCAGCATATTATTTGCGAGTGCTATCTTGACTGAGAGGGTGGCCAGGACGGTGTTAGTCTCGATCCCTTATGCTTACATGAATGTGGCTAGCAGCTAACAAACACCGTAATATTAGTTTAATAATACACAAATACATGTTAGTTTATTTACTTACTTACAAATAGTCGGTCTCGGTCTCATTCTCTTTTCCGTTTGTCGATGGTTCAGTTCACCCGGTCTTTTCACAATATTCCACCACATTGTAACGTTAGCTAACTGCAGTGATGGGCAGTAGCTAGCTACAAGTAGCGACGCTACATAGCTTAACTACAATTCTCAGTAGCGTGATGGTAGCGTCGCTACTTTTGAATCATGTAGCGTTTTCTGTAGCGCAGCTATTTATAGAACGAAGTAGTGACGTAGCGACGAGGAAACGCTACAACGCTACTGGAGTGTCGGGAGAAACAGTCTAGACTATAAAGATTTGCGAGGAGAAAAAAAAACTCCCCGTAGAAAACCCACTATGAGTGGTTGGTTGGTTTAGATATGAGTATGACGACTCACGATTGGGTATGGGTAGGCCAAAACATTACGAGTAGGCCAATCAGAGGCAGGATAGGGCGGGACTCCAACCGCAAATCAGGAAGTGAAAATCAAAACAGACCACTGATGAATGAACCAGTCCGCGCAAAATGGCAGAGGGATTCGATGTTTCCAGGGCTTGTGATGGCATTGATGAAGATGATGTCAATAACAACAATGCCTCTCCATGGAATGAATTAATGGAAAAGATGAAGTTGTGGGATGCAGGCGCGGCGTATCTAAGGTAAGGGATAATAATAATGTTGTTAAACTGCCGCCGTGCACTGCAGCATTGGGCTGTGTTGGCACTTTCTTCGTCTGTTAACTTACCATGGTGATTGATCTGATCTGTGGTCTGGGGTCCCCACATGATTTTGGGTCCATGGAATGTTTTGTGAGTTACATATTTAAATACATTTGGTCATTTAGCTGACGCTTTCATTCAAAGCAACTTACAAATTGTGTACAACAAGTCAGCAGGGGACCCTGATGGAAACAAGACAAACTTCTTGTTTGTTCTTGTTCTTTCTCAGATCTGCATCCCCTTAACAATTGTGTGTATTGAGCCGTACTGTATTGTACCCATTCTGCAATCTGTTAAATAAAGTTTTCATTCATTCATTCAGGAGTGGTACATATCTAGCAGACAAGGATAAATAGTATTGTTTGTCTAGCAGTGTCAAGCTTGAGTGTTATACTCTGAGTACATACTATACTGTAGTAGTATAGACATATTAGCATAGTTGGTGGTAGTATAGACATGGTAGCATAATAGTAAAATGCAGTAAGACAGTTATTATTAGTTAAAATTCAGATATTGAAGAAGTGTGTTTTTGGTTGATAAAGTGGGCAGGTTTCAGCTAGGAGAGGGTATCAGGCAGCCAGAAGATGCAGAGTTTAGGGATAAATAATACATAAAGATATAATAGATGTTTGATGGAAACTTGATCATGAAGTAAAAAATAAAAAAAAATAAAAAAGGAGTGCAGATGTAGCTAGCTATTTTTGCCATGTTCTTGTAGTGTAGCTTGCTACATTTATCTGGGGATAGCTTCCATTGTAGTTGAGCTATATTTAATCGAGAGTAACTTGTAGTGTAGCTTGCTACATTTTCCAAGTAGCTTGCCCATCACTGGCTAACTGTCTGTAAAGTAAACTATGGATGAGTCGGTCGCACTAACTAACTTAGTTGTTGAGCTATTAACATAAACAGTGTCAGCTGTCACACACGGAAGCAACACGACGCGCGCGATAGGACGAAGTGGATGGGCCAATGGAATGAGCACACTGTGCGCACCCAGTCCTCGTGTTTTTTTTTGTAGTACTATAATAGTATCACCTGGATTGACGTGATTATTCCAAATGCCCTTTGTAGACTACAATGTTTTTTTTCATAGAAAAAAAAGGCACCCGCCGAATTGGCGGGTAGAACGACGCATCTACCCGCCAATGATGAATTCTACCCGCATTGCGCGGGTGGGCGGGTGTCAACGTCAAGCCCTGATGCCATCGAATCCCTCTGCCATTTCGCGCGGACTGGTTCATGTAATCCATTAAATTGCATTCATTCATTCAGTACGTCTGTGTTTTGATTTTCACTTCCTGGTTTGCGGAGCTGGAGTCCAGCCCTATCCTGCCTCTGATTGGTCTACCCGTAATGTTTTGACCTAACCATACCCAATCATGACTCGTCATACTCATATCTAAACCAACCAACCAATCATAGTGGGTTTTCTCCGTTTTTTTTCTTTTTCTCACAAAACTTTATTTCTGTTTCTCTGGATAGTAGCGGTGTAGCATTTCTTCATGCTACGTCACTACTTCGTTCTAAAAATAGCTGTACTACAGAGAACGCTACTTGGTTCAAAAGTAGCGACGCTACCATCACGCTACTGAGAATTATAGTTAAAGGTGACATGTACTATAAATGTAATTTTTCAGTCTCTAGCATTGTATTATAGTAATAGGAGTTCGTATCAATGTGTTTTAGTGTCTAAATACCATATTGGCGGATTGCTCTGATTCAGCTCAGCCCCTTTCCTCCTCCAGTAAATCAGGCCATTTTGATTTGAACGGCTGAGTGACGTCATACGGCCGCTGGGTAGCAGACAGTGATGTGATTGGCTCTGTGGTTGTAGCTAATGCCCGCCCACATTCTACCTAGACTGACTGTACACAGCGAGTGGAAACCATTTCCTCATACTCTGCATGGGGAGAGAGAGATATAAAGAGAGAGAGAGATAGAGAGCACTTGGGGGGGGGGGGCCTGCAGCGCGCCACACACCCGCAAACGGGAGATTGAAAGAAAGGGAAAAAAAAACACAAGCTGCAGCGCGGACTCTCATCACCGAGAGGGAGAGAAAGGGAGGGAGGGAGAGAGGGGGCCTTGTCAATAACGGCCTGTCTCTCTCTCTCTCTCTCTCTCTCTCTCTCTCTCTCTCTCTCTCTCTCTCTCTCTCTCTCTCTCTCTCTCTCTCTCTCTCTCTCTGTGCAGACTGACTGTCACTCAAAGTGCTTATGGGCGGAGCCAGGCCATAACAGCCTGAAATCTTGAGGCTGAAAAATTATGGTTTTGAGTACTTGATTAGAAATATAAAACAATGCATTTTTTTGAAAAAAACCTTACAAATGTCTTCAATAGACTAACAGGAATTGTGTAAAGTTGCCCAAATAGTGCTAGGAATAGCAGTACATAGCCCCTTTAAGCTATGTAGCGTCGCTACTTGTAGCTAGCTACTGCCCATCACTGCCTACGCTTAACAAAGCACATTCTTCATCCCTACCTGTTACATATTTTATCACATCTTTTATCGTTCTGATAGTTTCAGATATGTCTCTTCCAGGTATACTGTAGGCTTGCGTCGGCGCTATTATGCTCCCAATCACCCTTTTTATTCTATTAGCCAAGATCTTTGCCAACACCTTATAATCTCCGTTCAACAAACTTATTGGCCTGAAATTCTCTAACCTAGTTTTGCTGCCTTTGTTTTTAAATAATAAAGTAAAAACTCCAGTAGTCATTCCTTCCACACACACACTGTTTCTTTCCATTTCTTTATATACATTCAATAATATTGGTGCCAGCAGAACAACAAAAGTTTTGTAAAATTCTCCAGACAATCCATCTAGCCCCGGACTTTTGTTGATCTGCAGGCCATGAATTGCCTCTCTCACCTCCTTCTCAGTTATTTCTCCATCACACATATTCTTATCACTTTCCTCCAGCCTAATTTTCACGGTATTTAACACAATATTTCCACACTCATTATCAATCCCTTCACTTTTGTATAGTTTCCTATAAAAAAAACTCTACAGTATCCAAAACACAAGATCATTAATATTTTCACCTTCTTCATTTTCAATTTCTCTTATATATGTTTTCCTTTGCTTATTTTTTTCCAATCTTAAAAAGAAAGAGGTACACCTCTCTCCCTCAAAAGCATATTTAGCTTTGCTCCCATAATTTTTTTTCTCTCACTTGATTCCCACCTAGCCTCAAGCTCAAGGTACTTCTCTATATTGTGATCTGGATTTATTTTTTATCTTCTCCTCCTCTCTTGTCAACATTTCTCTTAATATCCATTTGTCTTTTTTCTTTTTATAATTCCGCGCTTTAGTATATCTTATACTTATTTTCTTTATATTAGCTTTCACATTACCCCACCACACACCCACATTATCTTTATATATTTGGTTTTCGTTCTCTGCACATATATATTTCTTTATCTTTCTCTGATTCCTATTTTAGCACCCCTATATTCAAGCACCACACCCCCCCTCCTCTCATCTGCACTTCATACCCCAACTCCAAACATATAGCTGCATGGTCATTATTCTTTATTTTCAAGTCATCCATTACTTTCTCCTTTGTTTTCAAACATTTCAGTCAGCTCGTATTTCCTAGGCGTCTTGAATCGACAGCACATTACTGTACCACACTGCGCTTTCACTGCTCTCAATAATTCCATCATCGTAATCCGATCTTCTCCTTCAATATCCACTTCGATTGTTAGTTTCTTCTCATAGTTATTTTCCGTTCCATTATCCCTCGTATTCCGTCCGCCGTTCAAATTGTCCGATGCCATCGTATCCAGCCAATGATCATTTCCCCCGAACAGCACAAAACTGCTGGGGGAAACAAACACAAATTAAGAACTATTAAAACCGAAAAGAAATAACAACTCTATATTACCTAAAAACACTAATTATCCGAAAACTCCGCTCGCACTTCATTCCAAACAACTCTCACTTCCTGTCGCAAAAAGTTACAGCTATCAGACGACTGCTCTACCTCCTGAGCCACTGTCGGGTTATCCTTCTGTAGTGTTGCAGTGAAAGGGTTAAGGGCTCTACATGGTCGGGCAACTTTATACTTCTGCAACATCCACGTGTAGCCTATGCAACATTGTACAAATAAATGTAAAATGTATGTACAAAATAAACATCTTTCCGGTGTCGCTCTTTTATTTTGAAACCCCCAGACCGGAAGTATTATTGCTGCTATTGCTAGCGGCTTGTGTCGTCCGGTTCAGTGTTTTTTAGCTGACGCTAAATACAAATGTTGAAATTGTTGGTGAACAACTAATTTTAGGTTAGTTTTAACGTTAGCTAGCAGCAGGGATGGACGCCGTTGTGCAAATGCAGGCAGCTACAGGCACTCGAGGTAGAGCTGCTGAATTTAATCGGCAGGAGAGAGAGCTCGTCAAAGCCGTATATTCCTGTGGCTGTGGTGCGGTCGTAGGCACGAAAATGCAAATCAAAACTACCTGTTTTGGTAGTTACCACACTAACCTTCTGTAGTGTTGTAGTGAAAGGTTAACCTTCTGAAGTGTGGTAGTGAAAGGTTAACCTTATGTAGTGTGGTAGTGAAAGGTTAACCCCTAATAGTGTGGTAGTGAACAGGTTAACCTTCTGTAGTGTGGTAGTGAAAGGTTAACCTTCTGTAGTGTGATAGTGAAAGGTTAACCCCTTGTAGTGTGTTAGTGAAAGGGTTATCCTTCTGTAGTGTGGTAGTGAAAGGTTAACCTTCTGTAGTGTGGTAGTGAAAGGTTAACCCCTTGTAGTGTGGTAGTGAAAGGGTTAACCGTATGTAGAGTGGTAGTGAAAGGTTAACACCTTGTAGTGTGGTAGTGAAAGGGTTAACCGTATGTAGTGTGGTAGTGAAAGGTTAACCTTCTGTAGTGTGGTAGTGAAAGGTTAACCTTCTGTAGTGTGGTAGTGAAAGGTTAACCCCTTGTAGTGTGGTAGTGAAAGGGTTAACCATCTGTAGTGTGTTAGTGAAAGGTTAACGGTAGGTTATGTATATAACCTAGTTATATGAGTACTGGCTGAGCGTCCCGCTCTTAAGCCTATCGAGATACCTCATCTCATGTACCTATTGTACCTCCATCAACGAATAAAAAACAAATACACCCCACCTGCCGGGTCCCGCCCCTATGGAGGCGCAGCCTACAAGACAGCGGGCCTGGTCACCAAACACTCTTCCTCGCC
The DNA here is from genome assembly GCF_963971535.1 of Notolepis coatsorum. Classification (NCBI taxonomy): domain Eukaryota; kingdom Metazoa; phylum Chordata; class Actinopteri; order Aulopiformes; family Paralepididae; genus Notolepis; species Notolepis coatsorum. The sequence goes on along the minus strand of NW_028169738.1, from coordinate 9,702 downwards.
AAAAATCCCGTTCCCAGTAAAAGATCCCTCAAAAGGGAACTCAGGGCCGCTTAAGAGCGGGACGCTCAGCCAGTACTCATATAACTAGGTTATATACATAACCTACGTTATATATTCGTACTTGGCTTATCGCGTCCCGCTCTTAAGCCTATCGAGATATGGGTTAGAGCGGACGCGAGGCCCGACAGATGCACCCCCTGAGGACCCGTAAGCCCACATCAAGGGGTTTGGGGAGTCCCGTCACCCCATCCTTCCTAATGAAGGGAGGGCGCAGTCAACTCCACCTGAGTGCGAGCAAGAGGGAACTAGAACCCCTTGAACACACAGCACAGGCGGAACCACGTGTGACCTAACACACTGTGGCCCATACCCACACACTCCTGCTACCCTACCAAAGGACCGGAAGCAGGAAAGGCCACAGACCCCAGAACCGCCTGGGAGACAGAACCCCCGGTCATGTCCATGAGGTAAAACCTTACACAGGGGACCAGGGAGGACCATGACGCTGCAGTACAGATGGCCTCCACCGAGGCCCCACCCAGGAGAGCGGCAGAGACACCACCCCACGAGTGGAGTGCGCCCTGACGCCCCCAGGGGGATCCTGCCCAGCCAACATGTAGCAGAGGGCAATGCCCTCGCACAACCAATGGGACAGGCGCTGTTTCGACAGTGCCTTACCGGCACGAGAACCACCGTGACAGACAAAAAGCTGATCGGTGACCCTGAGGTCCTGAGTACGGCTGGGGTAAAATCCCCAAGCACGGACCGGACATGACAGGTGAAGGCCCGCATCTAACTCACTAGCGTGAGGAGGCGGATGAAAACGCCTGAACCACAATATCCCTGGAGCGGAAGAACTCCGGATATTCACAGGCACGAAGGCAGGATTAGGCCGCAGAGTGACACCGTAATCGGAATGAAAGACAGGCACTCTGGTCGTACCGAGAGAGCACAAAGCACACCCACGCGTTTAGCGGAGGTGACGGCCAGCAAGAACGCGGTCTTGAACAACAGCTGTTCCAACAGCGCTTGCTCAAGAGGCTCAAACGGGGCCAAGGACAACCGACCGAGGACCAATTGAAGATCCCAACTCGGAGCCAAAGAGTGTTGCACCGGCTTAACGCGTCGAGCGCCAAGTAGGAAATGCTTCACAAGAGGGTGGCTGAACAAGACATCCCCCTCAAATCCCTCATGATAGGAGGATATAGCTGCTGCATATACCCTCACCGTCGAAGCCGACAGTCTATCAAGGAGAGACTGGAGGTAACTAAGGACAGCATCCAGGGGGCAGGAGACTGGGTCCCGGCCCCCCGCCTTACACCACACTTGGAACATACGCCATCTGCCCGCGTAAGCGCGACAGCGGAGGGGGCATGCGCATTCCGGATGGTATCACCATCAGGATCAAGAACCTGCGCCCCTCAACGTACCCGTCCCAACAACTCCCAGATGTATGGGGAAGAATCCCAGGCGGCACGGCATCGGTCCCAGATTTGCCTGGCTATGTCCGGACGTAATCCCCACCCGTCAGGATGAGGACCGCCCCGCGACAGTACACCTGTACCCACATTCACCCTGCCGGGGATGTGGTTAGCCCTCAGGCCGCGCAGATGGAGGACGCCCATAGCCAGCCGCCCGCCGCCTGGTGCAGACGGGGGGAGCGTACTCCTCCCTCCCTGTCGATATACGACACTGACGGCCTATTGTCCGTCCTGATCAACACCGTTTGAGGACCAGAAGGACCGCTTTCAATACCAACACATTGAACGTAGCGCAGACCGGGCAGCATGGTCTGCCAGCTGCCCCCTACTGCGTTGGCCCGACGCGTCACCAGCGAGGGAGGCGTTGGTGAAAAACGTGACATGAGACAGCGCCGTAACCGTCCTAGGAGCGAAACCTCCCGAGCGTGTTGACAACACGCTCTGAGAGGGATGCCCATAGCCCTCCAACCGTTGACTGGGAAGAGGAGTACTCTACTTCCAGTCTACAGCAAACCCCAGGCTGGTAGGGACCTGCCTGGTACGAGACCTGACGATCCACCTTGACCGCGAAGGACCAGAACGTCGTCAGGGCAGAATACACTCCGTAACCCCTGACGACGCAGAGGCCCCAGTGCGGCCTCCATGCACTTCGTGAAGATGCGGGGAGCCAGAGAAAACCGAACGGCAGCCTCTGTTACTCATACGCTAACCCTGCAAAGGAAGCGTAGGTAAGCCCTAGGATGGAAGATCGGAGATGCGCATACGCATCCTACAGGTCTATGGAGGAGAACCAGACCCCCACCTGACAGTGTTCAACAGGTAGGAGACGATCCAAAAAATGCGGAACCTTCCCATGGGACAGGTCCAGCCTGGGTCTGACACCCCCCCCTCCCGATTTCTCAGGCACCAGAGAACACCGGGAGGAGAACGCCACGACGATGGCTTGCTTCGTCCACAGAGATTGGATCTTGTTGACCAGAGCTGTCACTGCTGGAGACCCTGACAATAGGGTCTGTACCAAACCCGAAAACGGGTGGGGTTGTGTAAACACAAGTCCCCGCCTCAGCGTTCTCTCCATCCACCTCGACATATGGTACTGCCGTAGTCATATGTGATGACACTCCCAACGCACCCGCCGCCATGTGGCGCAGGTCCGCCAGGAAATGTAGATAGTTGGCCCGGTCCCACCCGCTGTGCGTAGCCAACCCTAGACCCGTGCGAGCAGAGCGTTCCGTGTCAGGACATCTGACCCTGACACTACCCACGAGGCAATCGCACCCAAGGGGGACCCCGACAGAAAGGGCCGGTTTGATACGGGGGGCTTTCTAGGTGAAAAAAGCCCCCCCACTGAACACCCCTCCAGAACATGCTGAGGAGTTGTTCTGCAGCCGGACATGCAAGGTGTGAGGACCCCATGGGTTCCTACACACCGTAGCCCTGCAGTGATATTACTACCACCCAAATCACGCGTGCCTGCGAGACCACTGCCAATCTTTCAGGAGTGGGAGGCACCAACATGATACCTGGCCTGGCGAAGGTGAGGCCGTGGAAGCCCGCACTGTGTGCCTCAAAAGGTTTTGAGCCCCCCTGCTGACAACACTTATAGTTGACAGACGTAACACCAGGCTCAACCAACACAGCTTATGGTGTGGGAGCCACTTGACAGCACAACATTCTCACGGACAGACCCAGGCTAAGCCATCAACTGGGTGTCAGCCTCTGTCCCCATGAGAAGCGAAAAGTGGGGCCGCCCGCGCTTCAACGAAGGCAGGCGGCCCGCAGCCAAAGGAAACAATCAGAACCCACTTTTTCCGCTGGTGTTGGGGGAGGGAGTGATCGGAGAGCGGGCTGCTCGCGGCAGGACGATGACAGCTTGTTGTTCAAGCCGAACCCATCCAACATGGCCGATCCCTCGGCCGCCAAGGCTGTCGGCCTTGTGGACACCTGTCGATTCAACGCCCAGGATACCTCTGGCGGGGGAAAAACATGGCCGCCTGTCGAGGGCCTCGTCATCGCCGCTGACGAGGCCGTGCTCTCTCTTCTTCTGGCTGCGCGGTGTGAGGCGGTGTGGGGCCTAGGACAATACCGCCCGTGCTCCAGCAGAAGAACAAAATCCCCTGCGGAGAGGGGAACCCTGAGCGGTTATAGCTTGCGGCTGGGTCAAAGCTAATAACGTCAACAACCTCGCGCGATGTGTCGACGTCGGCTGGCCCTCAAGGCCCCGCCACCAGACAAAAATTTTTTGATCGAAAAAACAGCAATTCGAACACAGTTCTAATCGCTGCCCATTCCATACCGTGGCGGTACAGGCTTTAGCAGCCCACCAGCCACTCGCCAGGCCGACCCACCCATGGCGTCGGCCGGGCGGGGCACTGTTTCAATATGTCAAAAGCAAATGACTGATGTTAACACGGAGCACCATTGGTGGTTGCAAACAGCAACCTCCACTGTGGTGTGCACCATGAAGGGGTTAAATGAATAAAAGAACTAAACCACAAAATACTGTAGAATGAGCAAGCCCATATACACAACGTTAAGGGGAGGCGGACCAGAGCGAACCAGTCCCGCATTCATTCGAAATATTCACAACAGCACACCAGCCCCAGCTTAGCCCATTTACCAAAAAAGGTAAACAAAGCCCCCCCTGCACTACTCCCCCAACAGACACCGATTGACCGTCAGCATGAAATGGTTGAGAGGAGAGAAAGCTGTAGCATAGACAGACCTTCTCATAGCAGGGCGACAGAACAAAACAGTAGCCCACTACACTACTAGCATAGCGTTCAACGCTACTATGGACAGAAACAGTCAGCTGAGCCCCAACACGGGCCGCCGTTAAGTCCCATCCTGCAGTAGTATAGCTCTACTGCTACCCGCCGAGCCTCAAGCATCGGCTCCCAGATGGGAATACCGTTCAACAAAACCCCGCCGGGACACAGGGGTAACGTTACCTGGCTAGGCTCCTAGCCACGGCCTACCCTGTTGTCAACCGATTTACCCGTAAAAAGGTAAATAGGACTCAGCAAAACCCCCACATTAGCTACCGACTGACCTTCATTGATGAACCGGGCAAGAGGAGGGAAAAGTGACAACATCCCACGGCGGAGACATTAGAACAGCGTAGCAGTAGTGTTAGCATGTAGCATTAGCGTTAGCATGTAGCATTAGCATTAGTTGTTTAACAGCACGCCCAGGACCGTTTGGAACCCGTTCACTGCAGTGAGACATTCACCAAACCATCCCGCCCCTGGCACCGACACACAACATGGTTGTGTAACAAAACAAACCAGCATTACTAACACAAATACCCATGCCTGAAGACACAGGGCCTACCTGTGTACAACCAGGCTCGATAGCCAACCTTGTACGCTGCTCCTGGATCTGCTGTCACCAGACGAGGAACATCAGAATAGGCCCGACGTGTCGCTGAAAAATGCCCCGAAGATTCCAGGGGTAAGCAAACCTCCGGTAAGCTTTCAACATTACGCAATTTCTCTAATCTTTTCATAACAACTAGTTAACATAAGGTGCACTACATCCGATATGATGGGAACGAAATTAGAGGAAGAGTGTTTGGTGACCAGGCCCGCTGTCTTGTAGGCTGCGCCTCCATAGGGGCGGGACCCGGCAGGTGGGGTGTATTTGTTTTTTATTCGTTGATGGAGGTACAATAGGTACATGAGATGAGGTATCTCGATAGGCTTAAGAGCGGGACGCGATAAGCCAAGTACGAATATATAACCTTCTGTAGTGTGGTAGTGAAAGGTTAACCTTCTGTAGTGTGGTAGTGAAAGGGTTAACCTGCTGTAGTGTGGTAGTGAAAGGTTAACCTTCTGTAGTGTGGTAGTGAAAGGTTAACCTTCTGTAGTGTGGTAGTGAAAGGTTAACGTCTGGTAGTGAAAGGGTAACCTTCTGTAGTGTGGTAGTGAAAGGTTAACCTTCTGTAGTGTGGTAGTGAAAGGTTAACGTCTGGTAGTGAAAGGGTAACCTTCTGTAGTGTGGTAGTGAAAGGTTAACCTTCTGTAGTGTGGTAGTGAAAGGTTAACCTTCTTTATTACATGGCGTTTTCACATTCGCCGAAATGTTTGCTTGTGATTGGTCAATAGCGCTCCGTTACCCCTAGCAGCGGTCAATTATCACACAATAATGACCGCTGTGCGCAGCTGTGCGCAATCAAGCCCACAATAATGACCGCTGTGCACAGCTGTTCGCAATCAAGCCCACTGACATCAGTGCTGCCGCCGGCGAAGCTGCCGGCGATGACAGGGGGCGGAGCGACGAGCGGAGCCAGAAGCCCAGAACCAGTGTTGCGAGTCGATGTAAAATGAATTAGGTATATTGTTAGTAAGTTAGCCATGTAATAAGCGGGATAATGTATAGCTATACTCGATCATTGTCGCAAAATAATTGACCTTCACTGACGTTTAAAACACCTCGGCGAGGCGCCTCGGTATTTTAAACTCTGTGTCGGTCAATTATTTTGCGACAATGACCTCGTAGCTATACATTATCCCTTACGTAGTGTGGTAGTGAAAGGGTTAACCTTCTGTAGCGTGGTAGTGAAAGGGTTAACCTTCTGTAGTGTGATAGTGAAAGGGTTAACCTTATGTAGCGTTAACAATAGCACAGCCGACAAGGGGACACATGACCCCTAGGCATTTTCAATAAATGTGTCCTCGTCACTCGGTCGAGCTCCAGCTCTGTCACTCAATGACTTGTCCTAAAAGTAGCCGTTTTATCTGGCACTTTTTCTGAAATTTCAAAAAATTTCAACCTTCTGTAGTGTCGCAGTGAAAGGGTTAACCCTTTGGTAGAGTGGTAGTGAAAGGGTTAACGACTCCCTGCATTAGCCCACGCCTGGCCTCCAGCAGCCTCCCTGCTTCAACATCCTCAGAATCAGCCGGGCCCTCAGCCGGGCCCTCAGCCGGGCCCTCAACCGGCCCTCAGACACCGGTCATTATGTGGTTCACAGCTGGGCTCTTCCAGCGCTCGCCACGGCCACACGGCACGCGGTGCCAGGCCAGATCTACCAACCTCCAGAAGGCTGGTCTATTCAGGGTAGAGCCTCCCCCAGGAATGGTCGCGGTACACAGGGAACCGTGCAATTAATGGAAGACAGGGGGGGGGGGGGGGGTGGCAAAGGAGGAGATGTAGAGAGAGACGTCACCGAGGACTGAGAGAGAGACCAAGAAGAGAGAGAGAGGAGAGGAAGACAGAGAGAGGAGAGAGAGAGGATGTAAGGATGGAGGAGGAGTGAGAGAGAGAGGAGAAGAAGGTAGAGAGAGAGGATGAGAGAGAGAGGAGAAGAAGACAGAGAGAGGAGAGAGAGAGAGGATGAGAGAGGAGAGTTAGAGAGAGAGAGGAGAAGAAGACAGAGAGGAGAGAGAGAGAGAGGATTGTAAGGATGGAGGAGGAGTGAGAGAGAGAGGAGAAGAAGGTAGAGAGAGAGGATGAGAGAGAGAGGAGACGAAGACAAAGAGAGGAGAGAGAGAGAGAGGATGTAAGGATGGAGGATGAGTGAGAGAGATGAGAAGAAGGTAGAGAGAGAGGATGAGAGAGAGAGGAGAAGAAGAGAGAGGAGAGAGAGAGAGGATGTAAGGATGGAGGAGGAGTGAGAGAGAGAGGAGAAGGTAGAGAGAGAGGATGAGAGAGAGAGGAGAAGAAGACAGAGAGAGGAGAGAGAGAGAGGATGTAAGGATGGAGGAGGAGTGAGAGAGAGAGGAGAAGAAGGTAGAGAGAGAGGAGAGAGAGAGAGGAGAAGAAGACAGAGAGAGGAGAGAGAGAGAGGATGAGAGAGGAGAGTTAGAGAGAGAGAGGAGAAGAAGACAGAGAGGAGAGAGAGAGAGAGAGGAGAAGAAGACAGAGAGGAGAGAGAGAGAGAGAGGAGACGAAGACAAAGAGAGGAGAGAGAGAGGATGTAAGGATGGAGGAGTGAGAGAGAGAGGAGAAGAAGGTAGAGAGAGAGTTAGAGAGAGAGAGGAGAAGAAGGTAGAGAGAGAGGAGAGAGAGAGAGGATGTAAGGATGGAGGAGGAGTGAGAGAGAGAGGAGAAGAAGGTAGAGAGAGAGGATGAGAGAGAGAGGAGACGAAGACAGAGAGAGGAGAGAGAGAGGATGAGAGAGGAGAGTTAGAGAGAGAGAGGAGAAGAAGACAGAGAGGAGAGAGAGAGAGGATTGTAAGGATGGAGGAGGAGTGAGAGAGAGAGGAGAAGAAGGTAGAGAGAGAGGAGAGAGAGAGAGGAGAAGAAGACAGAGAGAGGAGAGAGAGAGAGAGGAGAAGAAGACAGAGAGGAGAGAGAGAGAGAGAGGAGAAGAAGACAGAGAGGAGAGAGAGAGAGAGAGGAGACGAAGACAAAGAGAGGAGAGAGAGAGGATGTAAGGATGGAGGAGTGAGAGAGAGAGGAGAAGAAGGTAGAGAGAGAGGATGAGAGAGAGAGGAGACGAAGACAGAGAGAGGAGAGAGAGAGGAGAAGAAGGTAGAGAGAGAGGAGAGAGAGAGAGGAGAAGAAGACAGAGAGAGGAGAGAGAGAGAGAGGATGAGAGAGGAGAGTTAGAGAGAGAGAGGAGAAGAAGACAGAGAGGAGAGCGAGAGAGAGGATGAGAGAGGAGAGTTAGAGAGAGAGAGGAGAAGAAGACAGAGAGGAGAGAGAGAGAGAGAGGATGAGAGAGGAGAGAGAGAAAGAGGATGTAAGGATGGAGGAGGAGTGAGAGAGAGAGGAGGATAAGACAGAGAGAGAGAGAGAGAGAGAGAGAGAGAGAGAGAGAGAGAGAGAGAGAGAGAGAGAGAGAGAGAGAGAGAGAGAGAGAGAGAGAGAGAGAGAGAGAGAGAGAGAGAGAGAGAGAGAGAGAGAGCGAGCGAGAGAGAGAGATCGAGAGATCGAGAGAGAGAGAGCGAGAGAGAGAGAGAGAGAGAGAGAGAGAGAGAGAGAGAGAGAGAGAGAGAGAGAGAGAGAGAGAGAGAGAGAGCGAGAGAGAGAGAGAGAGAGAGAGAGAGAGAGGACATCAGGACGTCCTACCAAAGTTCTCAATTGGTACAAAACATGTAGAGTACTGCACAGATTACACCTATTTAGGCCTAAAACTAAGTTCAACTGGACATTTTAAGGAAGCAGTCAATGAGCTGAGAGGGAAAGCACGCCGGGCTTTCTACGCCATAAAAAGAAATATACAAACAGAAATACCAATTCGAATCTGGTTAAAATTAATTGAATGTGTTATTGAACCAATTGCACTCTATGGCAGTGAGGTGTGGGGTCCACTTACAAAACAAGACTTTACCCAATGGGACAAACACCCCATTGAGACCCTGCATGCAGAGTTCTGTAAGATTATCCTACATGTCCAGAGGAAAACTACAAACAATGCATGCAGGGCAGAATTAGGCCGTTACCCACTAATACTAAAAATACAAAAAAGAGCAATTCACTTTTGGACACACCTAAAACGAAGTGACCCCCTCTCGTACCATTATCAAGCCCTGCAGTGCCAAGAGCTGAGGAGCATCAAGAACCCCCTTACCCAGCTGGTCCTAAGGCTGAGTCCACAAACCTGCTCTCATAACACACCTCAGGAACAGAACACATCACCAATCAGAATAAATCAAATTACTACACAGCTAAAACAAAACTACATCACCTATTGGAAAACACAAACAAAAGCACAGAGCAAAATGCAGTGCTATCTGGCTCTAAATCGACAGTACACCATAGCAGATTACTTGAGCATGGTGACTGATCAACAACTAAAAAGAACCTTGACAAAATACAGACTTAGCGAGCACAGCCTCGCTGTTGAAAAGGGGAGGCACAGGAAAACCTGGCTCCCTGCAGAGCAAAGGCTGTGCTGTCATTGCATCCTCAGTGAGCCTGAAACTGAGTTGCACTTCCTCACCAAATGTGAAAAATATAAAGATATTAGAGAAACGCATTTGAAAAAATTTGAACTAATAACAAAAGGTTTTCTTGCACTACCAGATACAGGAAAACTACCAGTCCTACTAGGGGAGGACTCAACAAGCTGTGAGCTAGCAGCAGCCTATGTTGCTGCCTGCCACAAACTGAGTGACAGTGAGTGACAGTCACCTGACATGTTTATGCCGTAATATTTTATGTTCTATTTTATGATGAACATTTGTATATACTTATATCTGTTTGTAATCCATGTTTATGTTTAATATTGCTTTGGCAACATGTAGAAGTACGTCATGCCAATAAAGCCATTTGA
>NW_028169739.1:0-26420 GCF_963971535.1 Notolepis coatsorum | reverse complement strand
AGATTTGTCAGAGCCAGGCCTGCTGGACCTGGCTCTGAGGCTGTGGTAACGCCTCCCGGAAGGCAACAGTTGGAACAAGCTGTTGTTGGGATGGCTGGGGTAGAGTGTATGGGTAGATAGTATGAGGGTGGGTAGTTAAGATTATTATGATTATTACAGTGTAGGGAAGTTGTAGACAGTGAAAGCAGTAGGTAGGCATAAATTGAGTATAGGCAACCAAGTTCAGAGTCCTACAGTATGGGTAACAGAGCCTAGGGTGTAGGCAATGGAGTTCAGAGTTTATATGGTATGGGGGGGGGGGCTGTCAACGTGGCACAGATAACCTAACTGATATGGACACCGTTATATGGTGCATCCCTCCCTAAGAGACTATGAAGAGCATAGAGAGAGATAGTAGAGAGAGAGAGAGAGCATAGAGAGAGAGAGAGATAGAGAGAAGAGAGCGAGAGAGAAAGAGAGAGAGAGAGAGAGATAGAGAGAGAGAGAGATAAAGAGAGAGAGAGAGAGAGAGAGATAGTAGAGAGAGAGAGAGAGAGAGAGAGAGAGAGAGAGAGAGAGAGAGAGAGAGAGAGAGAGAGAGAGAGAGAGAGAGAGAGAGAGAGAGAGAGAGAGAGAGAGAGAGAGAGAGATAGTGTGACAGCGAGTCAGAGTTGAAACCCCTGAAGTCATTGCGGATCATCTTGAGTTGGAACGCAGCCTAAAAACCCTGGGGAATGGAATGACTGACTGGTCAGCTGTCTAGACTCGAGGTGAAAGGTCACAGGGCTTTGCCCCTCAGCGTCCTAGACTGTAAAATTAGTTGCAGAGGACCATGGGTTCAGCCAAACATTTTAAATCACCTCTTAATAGACTTGCTTTTATCGAGTTTGTGACCCTGTTTTATTCTTCAATCATAGTGATAGGGAAATTTACTAACACACTTATCTCTTTCTCCCCCTCTCTATCTTTCTAACACACACACACACACACACACACACACACACACACACACACACACACACACACACACACACACATGTGTGCAAACACAGTATCTCTCCCTCTTCCTCTCTCTTACTAACACACACGCACACACAATCGCATACACATAGCCTTCACTCCCAACATATCTACACTCACTGCCCCCCTTTCGCTCTCTCTCTACACATAACCTTCAACCTGTACACACAATATGCACACACGGCCTTCTCGTAAGTATACGTCATTATCGAGATATCTCTTTACATCATATTGATAATTCCAGATACTGTATCTCTGTAAATCATATCTATAATTCATATTTTGCTCCACTTGTTTTGTCTACTCTCCTGTATAAATACTTTCTTAGCTCACCATTCTAACGGAGGTCTGGGCTAATAGGGCAATTGCTGTAACCTGGGTCAGCTTCATACCCCCACCAATAGAAGCATGGAATAACAATATATTCGACTATTAATGCAACATGACGTCTATAAGATAATACCAGTAAAAGAAACGCGGCCTTCCTGTTCAAACATTGAGAAAGGTCAAGTCAAGGTCACGGATTTGTTCTTTGTTGCACAGTGGCCTGTCAGAGTGACCTGGCTCTGTCTCCTGTGATGTCTTGTGAGTTTACAGGGTTTACCACTCAGCCCTGAGGTATATTACCGGTGCTAGCTACAGCACTCACACCACTGTATTCTGGCTGACAGGTACAGTAATCATTGTTATCTGTATACTTATAAAGCCCTCAGTTGAAACCTTATATCTCACATGTGCTGCTCTGGAACACCGGTCCACGCCTAACACACTCCAGTGATCGTCTAGTTCTTCAGGTTCCCTGCGCTAGAAGAACTAATCTGGAAAGAACTGCTTTTTGCATCGATGCAGTGGAATCATGGAATCTCTTACAACGAGACCTAAAGTCTCTTTGTGGACGTTATAGATTTTTTATGAATAACCGCCCAACGTCGACTTGTAATTGCTTTCTCTGATGTGCTATTGCATACAGTATGAGCTGTATTTATGACTGTGTGTTGTTGGTGATTGATTTATTGTATGTTTAAATTGATTGTGTGTGTTTTCTATGTCTCAAATGCCAAATGTAGAGTCGGCAGGCATTGATAATTAGGGTTTTCCCGAGTTTAAATAAAATAGGAAAAAGAAATGTTAACAGACGTGAGGCACCTTCTGCACACCACACATTCTGCACACTACACCTTCTGCACACCACACCTTCTGCACACCACACCTTCTGCACACGAACACCTTCTGCACACCACACCTTCTACACACTACACCTTCTGCACACCACACCTTCTGCACACCTTCTGCACACCACACTGTCTGCACACCACACCTTCTGCACACCACAAACCTTCTGCACACCTTCTGCACACCACACTGTCTGCACACCACACCTTCTGCACACCACACCTTCTGCACACTACACCTTCTGCACACTACACCTTCTGCACACTACACCTTCTGCACACTACACCTTCTACACACTACACCTTCTGCACACTACACATTCTGCACACTACACCTTCTGCACACTACACCTTCTGCACACCACACCTTCTGCACACTACACCTTCTACACACCACACCTTCTGCACACCACACCTTCTACACACTACACCTTCTGCACACCTTCTACACACTACACCTTCTGCACACTACACATTCTGCACACTTACACCTTCTGCACACTACACCTTCTGCACACTACACATTCTGCACACTACACCTTCTGCACACTACACATTCTGCACTACTACACCTTCTGCACACTACACCTTCTGCACACCACACCTTCTGCACACTACACCTTCTACACACCACAACCTTCTGCACACCACACCTTCTACACACCACACCTTCTGCACACTACACCTTCTGCACACTACACCTTCTGCACACTACACCTTCTACACACCACACCTTCTGCACACTACACCTTCTACACACCACACCTTCTGCACACTACACCTTCTGCACACCACACTGTCTGCACACTACACCTTCTACACACCACACCTTCTACACACTACACCTTCTGCACACCACACCTTCTACACACCACACCTTCTGCACACTACACCTTCTGCACACCACACCTTCTGCACACCACACCTTCTGCACACCACACTGTCTGCACACTACACCTTCTGCACACCTTCTACACACTACACCTTCTGCACACCTTCTACACACTACACCTTCTGCACACCTTCTACACACTACACCTTCTGCACACCTTCTACACACCACACCTTCTACACACTACACCTTCTACACACTACACCGTCTGCACACTACACATTCTGCACACCACACCTTCTGCACACTACACCTTCTACACACTACACCGTCTGCACACTACACATTCTGCACACTACACCTTCTACACACTACACCTTCTGCACACCTTCTGCACACCACACCTTCTACACGCAATACCTTCCAGGCGGCACGGTGATGTAGTGGTTAACACTGTCGCCTCACAGCAAGAAGGTCCAGGGTTCGATTCCCGCTTGGGGACCAGGTTTCCGCAATTCCAGGTACCCAGGTGGGGTATCTCCCAGGCCTTTCTGTGTGGAGTTTGCATGTTCTCCCCGTGCTCGCAAGAGAAACCCAATGGAAAAACATGCACAACAGAGCCCTGACGAAGACGGGCAGGAGCACTTGGATTGGTCCCCGGGCGCGGCACCTCGCCGGTCTGCTCCCGGCTGCCCTTGGGGGGGAAGACGACGGGATGGGTTAAGCGCAGAGCTCAATCGCATCGGCGATCCTGTAAAAGACAATGCGTGTGTATTCCTGTGTGTGTGTGCTGCCCATTGCATGTCCCATGTCGTTGCATGCCGAATAAAGACGTCTCTAAAGAGGGTCCTGCATTATATTATATTATTATTATATTACCTTCTGCATGCAACACCTTCTGCATGCGTGGGATGCACTGGAAATAGTTTTCTCTGACACTTTCTGTATTGCTTTGACTTTTCTCTCTAACCTTTCTCTCTAACACAATTTTCAGGGTGTATGAAACATTCCTCTCCACCTCGTGAAGCAGACTCTATGATGATGCAGTCAGTGCATATCTAGTAGAGGAGAGAGGAGGAACAAAGGAAAAAGAGAGAGAGATAGAGAGACATCGAGAGAGAGATAAAGTGAGATGGAGACATACAGAGAGAGAGAGAGAGAGAGAGAGAGAGAGAGAGAGAGAGAGAGAGAGAGAGAGAGAGAGAGAGAGAGAGAGAGAGAGAGAGAGATAATAAGAAATAGAGCGAGACAGACAGACACAGACAGACAGACAGACAGACAGACAGACAGACAGACAGACAGACAGACAGACAGACAGACAGACAGACAGACAGACAGACAGACAGACTGAACATTCTCTTTATTTAGAGAAAGAGAAAACCTACATGTTCTATTGGGAGAGATAAATACTGTGGAGCTAGCAGCTCAGTATATTACTAAATGTCATCAGATGCGTAAGGAAATGTAAATATAAAAAATACATGATCTGTAAAAATATAACCACCCTGTTCCCTTCTATCATGTCTACTCACTTTTTATATTATTAATATTACTACTACAATATTTACTTTTTATATTATTAATATTACTACTACAATAATTATTTACTTTTTATATTATTAATATTACTACTACGATATTTAGTTTTTACATTATTAATATTACTACTACACTATTTACTTTTTATATTATCAATAGTACTACTACACTATTTACTTTTTATATTATTCATATTACTACTACAATATTTACTTTCTAATTAAAATTATATTTGTCTTGCTATATTATGGACAACAGATGACATTTTATACACTCTAACTTATAGAAAGCAGGTCACTCTTTCTTTCTTCAAAAGAAGCCCCCCCCCCCCCCCCCCCCCCCCGCCCCTCTCCATCCCCCCTCTGTTCTCTTGTCTCCAACTCACAGTGACAGTATGCTACAATGGCACCTTGGAAAAATGTGATCGGAGATTCTCAGATGAGAAAAGAGGATGGAGAGAGAGAGAGAGAGAGAGAGAGAGAGAGAGAGAGAGAGAGAGAGAGAGAGAGAGAGAGAGAGAGAGAGAGAGAGAGAGAGAGAGGGGGGGGCTGCCATGCACACTAGTCTGTTTTAATGTGCTTGATCTCTTTCTATTTTTTTTTTATGAAGGCTCTGAACCGGGAGCCAAAAAAACACTTCATAGTCGATACAATCATGTTCTGTTGACATGGAGGGAAGCAGGAGGAGCGCAATGGATGGAGAGAACAGATGCAGACTGAAAGAGAGAGGGAGAGATGCAACAAGAGGAGAAAGAAGATAAAGAGAGAGATAGAGGAGCGGGGAGGGGCTTCAAATGAGAGAGAAGGAGAGAGAGCGAGACAGAGAATAAGAGGAAGAGTGGAAGGTATGGAGAGAAAGGATGCAGACTGAGAGAAAGAGAGATGTAAAGAGAGGAGAAAGAAGATACCGTACATAGAGTAAGAAAGAGGGAGAGAAAGATAACATGATCAACTTTAGCCATCTGTGGAGCTGTTAAGAGTGTTTATTTGTGTGGCTACTTGGTACACAGGACACACACACACACACACACACACACACACACACACACACACACACACACACACACACACACACACACACACACACACACACACACACACACACACACACACACACACACACACACACACACACACACACACACACACCTTTACTGACTTTCATGTAAGACGCTTCACCATGGGAATAAGACCAGCCTTTGGGTACATTATGTTTTCTGTTTCATTCTGGCTTCCTCTCAAAACCTTGTCCTGAATTGCCTCCTCCCCTGCGATGATGCAGTATGTTTTCCAAAAGATTTCCATAAAGTTGCTATTGTCGTAGGCAGCAGCTGAAGTCTAGTTTGAATCTCAATTTTGATATTGTTCAGCTCTCGGAATGAAAATACTTAAAGGTGCTATAGATAAAAATTTTATGTAGAGTAATCATTCAGTTGTCAAGTTACATGCCGATATGCCAGGCGTGCGACTTTGTACACGCGATCATCAGATTACCACCCCGGACTCCCGAGGCTCTAGAACTGTCAATCATTCACCGACTGCGATGGACAGGGTTCTAGCCATTATTGGACAGGGTTGTAGCCAATGAGTGTAGCTTTCCAATGATGGTGTGTGCATCAGGGATCTAGGCAGTGTGCGACCCATAGCATGGTCTTTGGGTGAGCCAAGGAACCTTAATATTTTTTTGTGCAGGAAATGTCATATATTCAATCAGTTTCAGTAACTACAGAACACATAATAGTCCAACTCACTTGTTGATGTTTGGACGGTCTGGTCTTCCACAGCACATTCCATGATAAAAAAAGTATCCATTTAGTTAGATAGATGATAGATCATCATCCAACAATGTCTACAGTATCTCGTGATTATCTCTCAGACTCCTGACTTACTAACTCCACCGGGCGTTGTTGTCAGAGATATAATAGTCCCCGCCACCGGAGCAGCACCAGCAGCAGGTGTAACCGACAACGGCTTTGATTTGTGCCGTGCGTGCAGGCTTCAGCGCCGCCACGCTCCGAATGGTAATTGCAAGAATAGCATGCATGTTGCCATATTACGTGTGTGAATTAGTGCGCAAATCATTAATCATACATCCAAAATAGCATAAGTTTATTATTATACACGATGATGATACAGAAAATTACAGAAAAATTAGAAATGCATGGCAAAAGTAGCATTTATTTTCAGTAATTTAGAGACCCCCCAAAGATTCACAAATCATGTTTTCAGGGGAGCTGATGTCTGATCTAAGGCCCCGTTTAGACGGAAACGCTAGCAGGTGAATCCGCAAAAATATTTTTGCGGATGTGCCTTTCGTTTATACGGAAACGCCGTTTTTACGGGGTGAAACCGCAAAAAAGTGAGACTACCTTCCAGGGTGGAATTCCTAGAAACGCAAAAGCTTTGCGATCTCGTCTAAACTATCAAAACGTATAAATCTGTTAAAACGATGACGAAAGGGTTGTCATGGCTGTGGTCGCGCATACTGCTTACGTCACAGGTAGCAGGTATGCGCCAGTAGCCGAGACGTAAACAAAGCAAGTATGTCTGACTTATATCAACGGAGATCACCTGAAGGCTACATTGGCAGTACTTTTAACCCTTTCACTGCCACACGAGTCACACGACAGAAGGTTACCCCTTTACTATCACACAACCGACTGTCGTGTGGCAGTGAAAGGGTTAAATACACAAGAATCTGTCCCGCGGCGTGAGTGGAGCCACTGTCTGTGAGTGACTCTGCTTTGGTGCAATCACATTCCCCACCCACAGTCTGCGAATCAGAGGCAGAGTAGGGCGGGTCTTCACAGCACGTCATGTGACATATGCGCCAATCGTGTGACAGCGGGTCTCCGTCGCTACAGCGTCGTCTGCACGGAGAATTCCACTCCAAAACGCTCGTCTAAACGTAAAATTAAAAGTGAAACCGCAAGATGACTTTTGCGGTTTCTGTTCACAAAACGCTCGTCTAAACGGGGCCTAAGGGAGCCATGGCTGCCCCAGCTCCCCCGTGGATCGCACCCTGGATCTAGGTGAAGATTTGCGAGCGAAAACAGGGAGTGAAAAACACACAGAATGCATTGCCGTCAATGAGGAAATGGAATACTGGAGAACTTTTTTTTTAACACAGTTGACCAAAATCGCTCATAATCACCCATTTCTAAACAGATTTTTATGAATGAATGAATATTTAATTTGGACCTGTACTAGATAATACTTCAGGCTATGGACCTGCTGTGTTTTCCAGCTTATACCAATTTTGGATATAATTTTTTTGGATATTGCAACTACTAAAGAAAAACGTGAGTACACAAGTTCAAGTTGAACTCAAGTTCAGACCTATGTTACTCTATTTCATTAGCACTAAAAGTGATTTTTTTTTATTGTGTAAGACACTTCAGAATATTATCTTTCAAAAGAGACCAGTGCGTATGCATAAGTATAAAGTATAAACTTTTCAAAAAAAGTATGCAGTCCTCAAGTTCAAGTAAAGAAAATGGCCGCTTTTCTGGGTGCATGTTAAGAGGTTAAAGTGTTATGTGGTCCAGTTAGGCTTTGTGTCCACGGGGACGTTTTTTTCAAGACGGACCGATTTGAAAAGCAAAAAAAAAAAGCTCAGAGCGTTTTCCTGAGTCTCGCGACTGCCGCGGCTCCGCCACTCGCTCGATGTTGATTGGTCGGTCGAAAAAAGTTACCTTGATGAGCGCCGCTCCTCTCCAAAAGTTGAACTAGTTTCAACTTTAGGCGCTGGGAGCGCTCCGCCCAAAAACGCCAGCCGCAGAGAGCGCTAAAACGCGAGGCGCGGTGCGGGGAAAAGGAGCGCGCCTGTCGCGTCTGTAGCATAGAAATGAATGACAGAAAGGAGCTGACAACTCATAAAACATCCCTGGTCAACAGGGGCCCTTATGCTGCTCTGATTACGTCATCTTGGAAATTGGCAGGTTTAACATTTTTAAACATTATCTTCAAATATTTGTGCCATGTTTTCTATGCAAAAATCAAAGTAACTGATGGGTTCAGAAAAATGTAGTGATGAATGCATGAAGTTCCCTAAAACGAAAATACTCACATAAAGTACAAGTAGCTCGAAATTGTATGCAAGTACAGTACTTCAGTAAAAATACTTACTTTCTTACTTGTATTGCTCTTGTCCCCATCACATCACATCACATCACATCACAAAAGGGAATAACTCTGCACAGCTTAGTTAGGCTTGTTCATCTTAAAACGGCAAGGAGCACATACAGTATGTGATCCTTCCCCAATGCCTAAATAACATAGCAGACGAACACTAGACAAATACATTTCCATCGTCTGTCCCCTTTCAACCAACACCCTCATTTGATTTGATTTGAAATCTTTATTTCGAACATGTAAATAAAACAAAAACAAAAACAAATCATTCATCTCTAGCAATGAAATGAAAAAATAAATAAAAAAAGAAGATAACTCAATTTACATGTTCGAAAATTAGTTGGAAGAAGTATACACTTATTTAATCCTACCCCTTTTCCACTACACAAAATGAATGTAATTCCTTACTGATTTAAATCCTTACAAAACAAATATATATATATACAAATATATGTAAAACATAATCTCATTGGTGTGGTCGACTAATTTCATCATTTGCGTTTCGGTGTCGGGGAACATCTATGATTGACATTTTTGTCATCTTCAGAAGTACTTCAGTCACAATAATCACACGATTACACAGAATGCACTCCACAAGCATTTCACCAGCGTGCGCTGGAGCCCCACGTGTCACAGAGAGGGTTCCAGGGAACAAGGAATAGAATGTTATAGAAATAACGTACAACAATGACATATTTTGATCATATTATTTGAAATCCCACTCCTGTTACTGTATCTCACCAAACATGTATACAATTCAGAACTAAATCACATCTAACCATTAATAAGCCCATTTATATCTATATCTAATCTCTTCACAATCTCCTCACACTGGGGTCCCTGGAACAAGATCTTAGGAAATGTGAGCTTGTGTAATGTGTGTCTACTCGGGCGTCCGTGACATGAGAGGGTTTGTATCCTTTACTGTACTGAGAACCGTGTTTGAGCCACAGTACTCTCAATAACGTCTGCTACGCCACACACTCACAAGTACCTAATGCACCTATGGTAACCATGGAAACACACACGACTACAGACACACAGAGTTGTGGTTTTCTTTCGCTTACGTGATGCTCTCTCTTTTTTTTCTATTCAAATGGACCAAACGACGATTCGTTATGGAGTAGGTGGATGTTAGTCAGCCACCCGATGTCCTTTGATCCCACTCATTTTTTAGTATCCTAAACAGAACTCAGTCTTGAACAGCTGTGGGCCGTTGGGGAATCCCCCTAATGAGTTGGTGTCAAATAGCAATATGGGGGTAGACTGTCAATTTCCTGGCACCAGTGGAATCCAAATAATTTGTATGCCTAGAGTGTGTATTAACGAGGACACATATTGTACACCGCCACAATATCGTATTACGATCAGCTGCCTGTTGTATTATATCACAATCATTTGCCATGCAGTTGTAGGTCGTTTTTTCAAAACCTGCCCTCGAAGCAGGTTGCTATACATACATACACATGGGGGTTAGATGCCCTTGCTTGGGCACGTCTCAGCAGTACTGGTAAATGGTACTGGTACTTATCCAAAGCTCTTTACAACTTATACCTCACATTCACCTCACATTCAACCATTCACTCACACATTCACTCACCGGCGGCGGAGGCGACCATGCAAGGTGCCAACCTGCTCATCGGGAGCAGTTAGGGGTTAAGTGTCTTGCTGAAGGACACATCGACACGCTGTCCGGAAGAGCCGGACAACCGCTCTACCTCCTGAACCACTGTCGCCCCCAAGTACTGGGCAGTCAAGTCAAGTGAATTTGTATCGTCCTAAATCCCAGTTACACGTCTTCAAGGGCTTTACAGGTCCACATTACAACACCCCCTGCCTGACCTTGGACCACACATACATGGAAGGAACCTTGGGAAGGACGATTCAAAGAGAACACCCCCCCCCCCCCCCCCCCTCTTCCCAGGACGGCCAGGCGTGTGATGGGTGCTTCGGTGGGCAAAATGATGATTAACAATAACACCAAGACGTATATTGTATATTATATGGTAACTCAGTTACTTCTATTCTGCATCGAACATTGTACATATGTCTATACTGAACACTGTGACCTCATTTTTTACTTCTAATTTACATGCTATACTATTTTATTTCATACTTATCTTGTCTAGCACAGTCTCTGGAGCGTAACAGTAAGAAGCATTTTGTATAAAAGTATTCTGTACTTCTGTATGACAACTATTAAAGAAACTTGAAACTTGAAACGAGCAGATAGGGGTTGAACCGGCAACCCTTCCACTCCCATGCAGTGTCCCTATCAAACCCGTCAACCCCAGATACGAGATCTAGGTGACTTCTCAAAGTCTTTCTTTACTGACCTATTTCCCCCCCATTCATTCGATATCGAATTGGATCCCTGACAGGGCTTCCTATTGTACATCATCAAACCCCATCGCATGTATACAACACCAGGCTCAGGCCCGGGTGTCCAGGTAATTATCTATGGAGAAACGATAGCGACGGCACCTTCCTGTGAAAAGCACTTTAAAAGGCAGCGGCGTTAGAGCCAGCTGTAACCTGCAGCGGCAGTCATCTGAATATGAAACAGCGGAACGGAGCCGCAGCCCGGGGTGGAGAGAGAGAGGGAGGGAGAGAGAGAGACAGAGAGAGACAGAGAGACAGAGAGACAGAGAGAGAGAGATGTCGTGTGGAGAGGTGAAGGTCTTGTTCCCTTGGATTCGCACATAGCCACTGGGCTCTGGGTAGACAACCCACAATGCACCATTTCCTATTCCACTGCTTGTTTGGCAGAGCTGACAACTCTTTATTTTCTACTGTTGTCTCTGTTGAGATTTGCGCTATTTAACCTGGCCAGTAGACACTGACTACAAACAAAGGTGTACCCCGCAAGCCCAGTAGAGACAGCTGGCATGTGGAACACACCTCCCCCTGCTCTATCTACCTAACCCAGAAAACTAGGTCTTCATGCAAATGCTGCGGTGGGCGATTTAAACTCAAGAGCCCAATGACTCGGCCAGAGAAGCAGCAAGCTTGGCGACCTACCTAGATAGTCATGGAGGTTTACCCTCAGAGCTAAATTCTCTGGCCATACTATTGGGGGCAACAGTGGCTCAGGAGGTAGAGCAGTTGTCTGGTTATCCTGAGGTTCCCAGTTCGATTCCCACTCCTCTCGGGCAGCGTGTCGAAGTGTCCTTGAGCAAGACACTTAAGCCCTAATTGGTCCCGATGAGCAGGTTGGCACCTTGCATGGTTGCCTCTGCCGTCGGTGTGAATGTGTGTGAATGGGTGAATGTGAGGAACAAATTGTAAAGCGCTATATGAATGCAGTCCATTTATTGGACAAAAACAACTAACTAAAACAACACACTCAAGAGTGGATGTTGTTTCTAATACCGTCGGCCGTCTCTAAATCACACAGAGGCAAACACAAAAACGTTCAAACATTAAACAGAAAACACTTACACCAACTTTTACCCATGTGTGGGATTCTCCCCAATACTAATGCTTGCTTTAGGCTACAGAACAAGAACTCCAGTCACTCACTTCCTACTCACCATAGTAGACAATCCCAGAGGATTTACATAAGCCGCTAGCTGTATACTACGCACTAGCAACTCTCACATACTATACCAGCGATCCTTTGATCTCCTTTGATGAGCCCCCGTTCGTTACATGTACCCTTATTTAAAAGACTCATTGAATGAGACAAGTGTACGCAAGAGGAACTCAACTTTCACAAGGCAACATTTTAAAAGTAAATAAATCCAAGCTCTTCGCTGACCCTAACGAATAATATTCCACATCCATGTCATTCACAGCACATACACCAAATTTGTTTCTACCCTCAGGAGACACGTTTCCTGTTCGTTTGGCCAAAAGAAGAGAATTATCCTTTTCGGGCGACTCTTCTTCTTCTACTTCTCTCCTCCAAACGGGTTTGCCGGTTACAGGCAGCCTTGCTCTACTGGCAGAGTTCCCAGACCCACGGGAGGCACAGGCAAGGGTGCCCATCGAGAGCTGGAGGTCAGGGTGGGGGCATTCTGCCAGGGATGAGTGCACAGCTTTACCTCCATTAGCACAAGCGATCCTTCTCGTTCTTGTTTAGAAAAATGGCCACTCTGAAGGAGTGTGGGAGTGTTAACGAGCGGCGCCATCACTGCGATTTCATGGAGATGACTTCGAAGTACAGTACACTGGAATAATAACAATAATAATAATAATAATAATAATAATAATAATAATAATAATAATAATAATAATAATAATAATAATAATAATAATAATAATAATAATAATAATAATAATAATAATAATAATAATAATAATAATAATAATAATAATAATAATAATAATAATAATAATAATAATAATAATCTCTGCAATTACACCTGTCAAAACAGCACCCCCAAAAAGACAACAACAACAACAACCTATAACTTACCACCAGACAATATCATCATCAAGTAGACTTAGACTTAGACTTTATTGTCCCCAGGGGAAATTCCTCTTCACATCACTATACTCATCTGACAACAGTACAACATCAGTATCAAACAGTACATACAACAGCACACAGTAACAACATACAACAACAGACATCAGTACACGCTCATGCCTGTTCTGCAAGGCTTTCTTCAGCCAGTGATGTACTTGAACGCATTCAATGAACGATCATATTTTGGGCGAACGTGAACTGAACTTTATTTCTGCTAGATGAACGTAGTTGTGAACGCATGAATTGTGAATTATCTGCGCTCTATCACAGTATAACTTCATTCAAAAGTGTGCCAGATTTGGGATGGGCGCACGGGAGCACACACACACACACACACACACACACACACACACACACACACACACACACACACACACACACACACACACACACACACACACACACACACACACATACACCAAAAGGTTTTAGGTGTGTGCGTGTTGCACGCGGAGAGAGAGACTCATTACGCGCGACGTGGACCGCCCCTTCAAGGCAATGGTAGGGGAAACACTGATAACTAATCACAGAGTATTCTGATTGTCTGTGGTTCTATATGGGTTGTGGCAATCATTTTGACAAATAATAGCTTGCATCAACGTATTGAAAAAATAACTATAAACTAGTTCATTTTTGAAACCATGAACTTTAGTTAAAAATTTTGAATTATGAACTATGAACTGAACTAGTTCATGTAGAAAGTGAAGTTTCCCAAAACTGTGTACTTCTGCACCCCGGTGTCCCTGCACCTGCAGGGCAGTAGGGTGAGCTAGTGATTGATGTCCTGTTCCATTGAGGTTGCAATGCGTGCAATGGCCACATTGTTTAGGTCTGTGAGGGTAAGTAAGTAAGTAAGTAAGTAAGTAAGTAAGTAAGTAAGTAAGTAAGTAAGTAAGTAAGTAAGTAAGTAAGTAAGTAAGTAAGTAAGTAAGTAAGTAAGTAAGTAAGAACGACTTTATATATATATATAGTAGGGCTGTCCCCAACTAAGGATTTGTATAGTCGATTTGTAGTCGCCAAAATTAGCCGATAGTCGACTATTAGTCGACTATATAAAATTTTTAAATTTTTTCTAAGTATATATATATATATTTTTTTTTATGTATCATTCCATTTGGGCTGCTTAATGTCTGAAGGAGTCGACGGAAGGCTTCTTGTCCACTGATGGATACATGTTGATATTTGTCTAGTCTAGTGTGTTCATTAGATGGGTGAAATCCTCTTTCAGTGCCTCTGTGCCTGTTTTCTTAGGCAGTTAGCCTCTGGTATGCACGCCATTAGCATTAGCCACGCTTCTAGGCCTCTTTGCTTTTGGAAATAATGATACAAAAAAATTTAAGTAAAAAAATTAAATTTTAATTTAAATAAAAATATTTTGCATTCGACTAAGAGGTTGGCAGTCGACTCCTTTTGATCGATTAGTCGACTATTCGACTATTATGGGTCAGCCCTAATATATAGCACCCTTCCCAGCACGAATGCACAGAATGCTTCACACGTTTAAAAACAAAAGAATGAACAGGGCAATTAATAAAAACATACAATATAAAGACAGGCACGGACAAAAACAGAAGAAACTAAATCACCAGTTCATGTGCACGTGGCCAAACACCAACCTGAACAGGTGGGTTTTCAGCTGCCCCTTGAAATAGTCCACAGAGGGGGAGGCTCTTACTGTAAGTCCTGGGGAGCTTATACCAGAACCGTGGGGCCTCCACTTCAAACGCTCAGTCCGCCTTAGTCTTTAGCCTGGTTCACCACCAGGAGGCCCTGATCAGAAGACCTCAAGGACCGGCTGGACTTATAGGGGTGTATGAGGTCCAAGATGTACGTAGGGGCTTGGCTGTGGACTTCTCTGTATGTGAAAACTAGGAATTGGATCCTGAACTGGACAGGAAGCCAGTGCAAGGAGGCCAGGACTGGTGTGATATGGCAGGATTTCTTGGACCTGGTAAGCAACCTAGCAGCAGCATTTTGGATCAGATGTAGCCAGTCCACTGAGGCTTTGCTCAGGCACGTAAATATGGTTGTAGCCACCGCCCACACTCGACCATTATTTAATGCGGTACGCAAGCAAATGGGTTAGCATTTAAAAACGTTATGAGCAAAACGGGCAAGATATGTTGTGCTGTTCCTTACTGCCAAGCAGCGAATACGTCCTTGCATTAATTTCCTGATGATGTTGTGATCCGCCAGGAATGGGCCAAGTTTGTTTTTGGAGACCCGCCGAATGCTGCTCGGAGTCGGGTGTGTACCGCACATTTTTGCAAGGAGGACATTGAGAATCAAGGACTTTATAATGCTGGGATGATTTCCAGGATGTTACTAAAGAAGGGAGCTGTACCGAGAATTCGGGACCCGAAAGAAAATATCAAATCAGTAAGTATAAATGTCGTAATTAGCCAACGTTAGCTATCTTAGCTCTGTTTATTACGCCAATAAAATCTAACGTTAGTACTAGGGCTGTCTTAAATGCTTCGAAGCTTCGAACGTTCGATTCGATGGCACAAGCTTCGAACATTACAAAAAAAATCGAAGTTAAAAAAAAAAAAAAAAATCAAATTTTTTTTTTCGACTTTTTTTTTCTTCTTCGATTTGTGTGTGTAGGTGTGTGTGTGTGTGTGTGTGTGTGTGTGTGTGTGTGTGTGTGTGTGTGTGTGTGTGAACTACCCATCCCAGTTAGGACAGCCGAATCCCGTCCAATCTTTCGCCGTCGACTAAAGACTCACTTCTTCAACCATTATCTGAAATGATTAAAAAAAATAAAATAAAAATCTAACCGTGACTAACCTTACTGTCATGCACTTGTCCTAATAAACTAACCTACACTGTAACACGCAACACTTTGATGAACATTGTTACTCAGCTGATAGAGTTGTACCCTTCTTGCTGTCTTGTCGTACAGAACTTGTAAGTCGCTTTGGATAAAAGCGTCAGCTAAATGACTAAATGTAAGTGTGTGTGTGTGTGTGTGTGTGTGTGTGTGTGTGTGTGTGTGTGTGCGCGCACCTTGTAGAATTCCACACATAAGAAAGAAAGATACTGGGATGAATAAACAAAATAGGAAATAAAATGTAGAAATGCATGCAATACATAAATAAATATGAATCTCCATATATGAAATATAACATTTAGATAAGGTGCTACTGAGATGTTTTGGTGAGTTCTTTGTTTTTTTGTGGAAGTTGCCCTTCTTAAAAATGCTTGAACATTCACTGATAATTGGTCTGTAGTGGAGTCTACAAGGTCTACATTGCCGGACCATGTAGAATCCGGACCTTGTAGACTGACATAATTCTGTGCATAGTTTAGTCTACACAGGCCATATTTCAAATAATCAAAATCTTACTTCATTCATCTTAAACATTCTTGATTTGGGGGATTGGTAGTTCCCATGAAATCTAAAGTTGTTCAAACGACAACAGCGATCCACCTTGAATTAAATCACACAGTCGAGTGAAACCTTGTTGGATGCGTCAGTCACGAAAGGGGCTACTTAATTAATTAATCCAACCCACTTTATTTATAGAGCACATTTAAAAACAACAACGTTTACGAAAGTGCTGTACAAGTCCCACAACATAAGATAAAAAAAATTAAAAAAAAAATTAAAAAAAAAATTTAAATAAAATGTTTTTTTTTATTTTTTTTTATTTTTTTTTCGAAGCTTCGAATTAACGTATTCGCTCGGCGCAGGAATACGGCTACCGAAAGGAGAGTGGCACTATTTGTTCACCGTGCATATAAATATGGCGCAAGTAAATGTAGAAGACCTCTTTTCCCTTAGTCCTTTACCCTTCTACCCAACTAAGTAACAGAACGTGAAGCCTCACCCACGATACCGCGTGCGGTGTAGTATGGCCTGTTTGGCCTTAGAATAGCATCGAGACCTCGTGCGAATTAATAACTGAATTGTCAGAGTTTAGCACTGTACCGTCGAGTGCGACGTATTTCTATTAAGTAATAATAGTCTATCGTGTATGGTGCATCGTGCGGTTAGAGTTCTAAAGTGACCAGCATCTCCAACGCTTCCTCGTGTTATCTAGAGTCTTATCCAGGCTGGGGCCGACCACACATGGCGCTTTCTTCCGAGGAGATCTAGATGAGGACCGAGGGACATGTACACTGGATTACCTACCCGACGACTGCTGAGCCCTATGCGGCTGGAATATATTTGCTTTGGTACTGTGATTTGTGGAGCGGATAATCGCCGACGCCTGTGAGTGTTGGATTTACCCCCGAGAGGAGTCAAGTTGAGTCGGCGCTCAGACCACTGAGGTCGCCTAACTTCTTCTTCATTGTGGAGCTACAGCCTACAAGAGAACCAAGGTGTATTCATCTGCGGATCAAGAGTCTACTGCACTGTCTTCTGTACTTGAAGTCTCCCTAGACATCGTTGACCAGACGGTCTACTACCGACGGCTCTCCTACCCCCCCTACCGGCCTACAACCGGGAGGACCCCTTCCAGAATATCCTGCTATATCATTAAGAGTACCATAGATCTAATTCCCTAAGAGCCAGGTTGTATACTTGCTTCCTGCGTAACCAGAGATTGGACATTTAGTGTTGATTTGCCTACGAGTACTCATTTGCCTTACAAGTGCATTCAAATCATAAATGTAATAGTAACTATTATATGTACCTTTTGCTATATATTAAATATTTGATTATTACCTTTGTGTGGACCCGATTTCATTGTGGGAAAGTGTTCATCATATTTAGATATTGTGTACTGTATGGCCAGTAGTTAAAGTACATAAAGCGGTAGTGGTTTAATGATACCATACTTATCAATACAGTCAGGGAATTGTACCCCTCAGTTACAATTGGTCCTTCGAGCCGGAGGGTAATTAGTGTAATATTATTATAGTGGTATTAATATTGAAATGGCCTATGATGAACACTCCACGAAACGGTCCTCCTAAAGTAGAACGCCCGCAGCGTAGACGACAGCCACCTCAGTACTTAGAGGATTACGCTGCCAGTATACTACCTAGCCTTCTACAAACGGTAAACGCGGTAAAAGTAGAAAGTAAAATTATGTCCGACCCTATCAACCAGGATACCCGGACCACAGAGGCCCTAGTGGGTTCTAATGTAACTGACCAAGCTCACGGTGGGGACCAGGAGGGAACTGACACGACTTTACCCCCCGCCAAGACCGAAGAAGTAGTCCCCCAAGAGCTCCGGGAGGAAGACAACCCTCCAGAGATGGAACTCTGCACGGAACAAGATGAGGAGAGCGCCGAGGAGATAGAGCTCCAGGACTCCCCGCAGGGGAACGCATCCCCAACGGGTACTGCCAGGAGCGGCTCACCTCAACCAGCGTCTTCCCCCAGCGAGGCGGAGAGGATGCTGTCACAGGCGTTCTTCGCCAGCCTAGCAGCCTCTACGGAGCGTGATCGACTCCAAGCAGAGCGCGATCGACTCCAAGCACAGACGCTTAGCGAGCGCGAACATTCTACCATTGAAAGAGAACGCCTCCAAGCGCAGCAACGGAGCGAAGAAGAGCGCATACGTCTGGAGATGAGACGCCTTCAGACGGAAGAGAATATGGCAAGAGACCGGGTTGACACCCAGCGTGCCGCTGCCGGTGCCCAAAGAGAAGCAGATCTCACCAAGCGCGAAGCCGAGCGCGACAGACTACAAGCCGAGCGCGACAGACTACAAGCGCAGCTAATGGAGCAGCTGATCACCAGGGCAACACCCCCTCCCTCCACAAGGGGTTCCAGGGCCTCGTCAAGACACGGGTCAAGGGCACCCTCCCCTAACCGATTAAGCGACCCTGAGCCCGACCACCAGAGAGAGCCTACACCCCCCTCCGAACTCCTTCCCCGACCGGTCCAAGTGAGACCCAGCTACAAGGAAGGAACAGCGGACACCGCGGAGAGGCTAAATAGACGACTACAGGATCTAGAAGACCTGGCAGAGGAAGAAGAGGGAGAAGAGGAGAGTCAAGCCCGACAACAGCACATTACTCCACAGGACCAGGAGGTCCAGTACAGCCCAGGCTATACCCCCGCGGCTCTGCGCTACAGACCCCCGACTCTATTCACGGGTGAGCATGACGCACGACCAGTCCCGAGGAATAGTACCTGGACCAGCGGGCCATGGTACCCTGCCGGTACCAGCCCACCGAGAGGCGTAAGAGGAGACTCGCCCAGGAGGCCTCTCTTCCAACGCTCACCGATGTGCCAGCCATCCACGGCGTCATACATTGGCACACCGACGTTTCCAGACTTCACCCATGAGAACCGAGCACAGTACACGGAGCTACGGATGTGCTTAGAGACAATGATGGTGGATGTAGCTGATGAACGCCACAAGTATGCTATCCTATTGAAGCACCTGAAAGTGCCCAGAGCGCACAACATAGCGCTGGCCTATGCCACCTCTACTACCCCATACACAGCGGCTCTAGCAGCACTAGACCAAAGATATGGACGTATATGGGATTACGTAATACAAGAGATAAGGCATATTGACCGCCTAACCCCAGCAACAGACAATCGCTCACTAGACGACCTGTCTATCAAAGTACAATCCCTGGTGGGGATGCCGGGGAGCGCAACGAGAAAAGGGTATGCACGAACTATACGCAAACTCGAACGTCGAGAGGATTTTAGAGAAGCTGCCGCCCGCCCAACAGGAGCGCTTCAGGCGGCAAAGAGACCACCGTGATCCTAACGGTCCCGAGCCATCCCTCCTAGACCTAGCCGACTTCCTGGCGAGAGAAGTCAGCAGCCTACGGCTGGATACGTTCGTGCGGAGCACACCAAGCTCCAGAGAGGGACCTAGGAGAGCAAACGATGGCCGAAGATCGGTGACTGTCATGCACCAATCAGAATCAGTACCGAGCAGCAAGAACCACAGTACCCCCTCGATGAAAGAGAAGTGGAAGATGGTGTGTCCGTACTGCGAGAAGGAACACTGGCTGTCACAATGTGACCTGTTCAAGAAGATGACCGCTGAAGAAGTGAGTCACTGGATAAAGTCCAACAGGCGCTGTTAGCGATGTGCGCGCAGTCACATGGCAGCCGAGTGCCGCCTCAAGAAGAGGTGTAGTCGGTGTGACGGAGCCCACCTAGATGTCCTACACGACAGTAACAGAAGAAAGCCTGCACCATCCAGCAGCACAAAGGCAAGTGTTATGTACATTGACCCCGCTAGCAGCAGCGGCGCCCAGGTGCTCTTAAAGGTGGTCCGCGTAACACTGAGTTACCAAGATAAGGTCATGGACACTTACGCCGTCCTTGATGACGGGTCAGAGAAGACCCTTCTCCTCGTGTCCGCTGCGGCCCAGCTGGGGCTGCGGGGGAGCGAGAACCAGATGACGATTCGGACAATAAGAAGAGATCTAAAGACGATAAAGGGCGAGAATGTCTCCTTCACTATCGCAGCAAGCAGGCAGCCCGAGAGACGGTATAGGATTACTAATGCTTTCACCAGCCAAGAAATAGGACTCTCGCAGTACACCTACCCCATCACCAAGCTGATGGATAAATATGTGCACCTGCGTCAACTCCCTATCCCGCTCATAGACGGTGCCACCCCGACCCTGCTGATAGGCTCCGACCATGCAGACCTCATAGTCCCGATAGACCGGGTCCATACAGGACCCAGAGGTTGTCCTGCAGCAGTCGAGACCCGCCTAGGATGGACATTACAAGGCCCCCTCGCCAAGTCTCTTAACCGAACATCAGCCACTAGCTGCCTCCACTCCAGAGCGACATAAGGAGACACCACACTCCTGCAGCATGTCGAGAGGCTATGGACACTAGAGACAATGCCCTTTAAGAACGAAAAGAAAGACATTCGTTCTAAGGAAGATATTTACGCCATAACCCTCCTCGAGCAAGGGACAAAGAGAGTCACAGTCAACGGAGTGATGAGATACGCAACTCCACTCCTGAGGCGAGAGGGAATGCCCACCTTTCACGCCACAAAAGAGGCGACGGAGCGGTATCTATTGAACACAGAGCGGCGCCTAGCCAAAGACCCCGCTCAAGAGGCTGTGTACCGCGCTGAGATTAACAAGCCAATCACAGCGGGACACATAAAGAAAATTGACTGGCGACGTCGTGCGCTGCTCCGCGCCTCTCTGATCAAAGATGGCTTTGATCTCCGGCAGCAGGCCAGCAGCGACCCGCAAGTACTGCGCAGCCTCTCCCCCGAGGACAAGGCAGCGAGCAGCGACACCTGGATGGCGACCATCCCAGGAGAAGCCCAAGAAATGACACTAGGACTAGTCTGGCGCTTCAAAACAGACTCGCTCCATTATAGACACAAACCCCTGACCAAGGAGCAGGGAAGGTCGACGGCAATACCGACCACCAGACGGAGTGTATACAGAACACTCGCCAGACAATATGACCCGTTGGGATGTATTCTACCTTACACCACCAGGGCAAAGATGATTGTAAGAGCGCTATGGGACAAGGACCAGGGCTGGGACGATCCCATACCCGAACACCTTGCATCCACATGGAGAGAGTGGGAGACGGAACTCTGCTCACTCCCAGGTGTTAATATACGCCGCAGCTACTTCCCACCCACAGTAAGGCCAGAGACATGCAAGATCGACCTGCACGTATTCAGCGACGCCTCCGAAGTAGCCTACGGTTCGGTGGCCTACTTGCGTGCCCGAGAGGAGGGAGGAGAAATACATACTGCTTTCATCCTGGCTCGCTCAAGAATAGCCCCACGAAAGCAACAATCTATCCCGCGTCTAGAGCTCTGCGCAGCCCTAGCAGGAGCGCAGCTCGCCACGTTAATCCAACGTGAACTCACCATCCCGGTGCAAAGAACAATCTTGTGGTCAGACTCCACGACCGTACTCACATGGATCCGGTCTGATTCGTGCAGATACAAGGTCTTCGTGGGAGTCAGAGTCACCGAGATTCAAGAGTTAACAGAAGTAGCGAGCTGGAGGTATGTGGACACCAAACACAACCCAGCTGACGTCATCACCCGGGGAATGTCCCTGGATGACCTCACCCGTCACAACCTCTACAGTGACGGACCAGAGTTTCTCAAGCTCCCCGAAGAAGAGTGGCCTACACCCACCCCACGGGAGGCGAGTAAAGAGGAGGCAGAGAACAAGAAATCTATGTTCTGTGGGTTGACACACACACTCGTCCCCACAGACCCCGATCTAGACGATTGCCTCACCCTACAGAGTGCGCAGCTAAAGACATTTCTGTGGCACCACCCAGAGGTTCAGCCCACGACTGACATTTCAGCAGCTGACTATGAAGAAGCAGAACTTCTTCTACTACAACGAGCCCAGAGAGACTCGTTCCCCGATGAGCTAGCCTGTCTACAGGGAGCAAAGCCCGTCCCATCAGACAGCAGACTGCTCCACCTAGCCCCCAAGAGCGACGCCCATAATCTCATCAGAGTGGGTGGTCGTCTGCGGAGAGCCCCAGACTTACCGGATGACGTCAAGTACCCGATAGTCTTGAACAGCCGACACAAGGTCACAGAGCTGATCAAAAAGAAATACGACGAGGATGTGCACCACGCAGGAGCAGAGAGAGTCTTCGCGGAGATCAGACGTCGTTATTGGATACTGCAAGGGAGAGAAGCAGTGCGGCGCTTCCAGCGAACCTGTCTAGACTGTCGTAAGTGGCGAGCCCAGCCCAGTATACCCCGGATGGCTGACCTACCTCCCTGTCGCCTCCGACTCGGCGACAAGCCTTTTCACTCCACCGGTATGGACTGTTTTGGCCCGCTGTATATAAAGAAAGGAAGAGGAACCGAGAAGCGGTGGGGTATTGTATTCAAATGCATGACCACCAGAGCGATACATATCGAACTCCTTCCAACCATGAGCACAGACTCATTCCTTATGGCCTTCCGAAGATTCACATCACGGAAAGGAAAACCGTCTACATTATTGTCTGATCACGGGACAAACTTCAAAGGCGGAGAAAGAGAGCTGAGAGAGAGCTTCCAAGCTATGGGCCCAGAACTTAAGACCCACCTCGCTCCATCCCAGATTGACTTCCAGTTTAATCCCCCGAACGCACCTCACTTCGGTGGAACTTGGGAACGAGAAGTACGTTCTATAAAGACAGCCCTGTACGCCGTGCTTGGGGCCCAGACCGTGGCGGAAGAAGTCCTAATGACAGTCCTCACGGAGATCGAGGGAGTATTGAACTCAAAGCCCCTCGGTTACGTCTCAAGTGATGTAGCAGATGTCGACCCAGTCACCCCCAACACACTCTTGATGGGGCGGCTGGACCCCGCGCTACCCCAGACAATGTACAGGCCTGAAGAAGCGAACGGCCGAAGAATGTGGAGGTACAGTCAAGTACTGGCTGACAAGTTTTGGAACAGCTTCCTACTCCACTACCTACCGTCTCTACAGACCCGCCAGAAATGGGTAAAAGAGAGAGACAATTTGACAGAAGGAACAGTCGTCATGATTATCGACCAGTCACTACCCCGAGCTATGTGGCCGGCTGGCCGTGTAAGCAAAGTGATCACCGGTGCCGATGGAAAGGTCCGAGCAGCTGAAGTGCTCGTCCGAGGGCGGACCTACACCCGACCCGTGGCGAGGCTAATAGAACTGCCAAGGCTCCCTGATACTATCGATGACGACCATGACCCCATGACTTTGTGAACTGACTGACCCTCACAGCGGACATTGAGTAGTGGACAGTGTGGTTAATCTGTCTCTGCTTAGCTAATTAGGTGGGACTAATTAGGGGGCGGCTGTTACGAAGGATCAGATTAAACCGAATATATATATTTATTTATTGATATATATTGAATAGTATTTGTATATCGTTTGATATCCCTTGTATATTCCTTGTACATATACACGGAATATCCCTTTAGCCTACTATAGCCCATAATAGTTCATTCTCTTATTGGACAAGGACCTGGCGCCAGGGGACAAGCCCCTTGGAGCCAAGTTCAATGGTACCGACGAGACATGTCTCTACTAGCCCCGGCTCGGCGCAGGAATACGGCTACCGAAAGGAGAGTGGCACTATTTGTTCACTGTGCATATAAATATGGCGCAAGTAAATGTAGAAGACCTCTTTTCCCTTAGTCCTTTACCCTTCTACCCAACTAAGTAACAGAACGTGAAGCCTCACCCACGATACCGCGTGCGGTGTAGTATGGCCTGTTTGGCCTTAGAATAGCATCGAGACCTCGTGCGAATTAATAACTGAATTGTCAGAGTTTAGCACTGTACCGTCGAGTGCGACGTATTTCTATTAAGTAATAATAGTCTATCGTGTATGGTGCATCGTGCGGTTAGAGTTCTAAAGTGACCAGCATCTCCAACGCTTCCTCGTGTTATCTAGAGTCTTATCCAGGCTGGGGCCGACCACACATGGCGCTTTCTTCCGAGGAGATCTAGACGAGGACCGAGGGACATGTACACTGGATTACCTACCCGACGACTGCTGAGCCCTATGCGGCTGGAATATATTTGCTTTGGTACTGTGATTTGTGGAGCGGATAATCGCCGACGCCTGTGAGTGTTGGATTTACCCCCGAGAGGAGTCAAGTTGAGTCGGCGCTCAGACCACTGAGGTCGCCTAACTTCTTCTTCATTGTGGAGCTACAGCCTACAAGAGAACCAAGGTGTATTCATCTGCGGATCAAGAGTCTACTGCACTGTCTTCTGTACTTGAAGTCTCCCTAGACATCGTTGACCAGACGGTCTACTACCGACGGCTCTCCTACCCCCCCTACCGGCCTACAACCGGGAGGACCCCTTCTAGAATATCCTGCTATATCATTAAGAGTACCATAGATCTAATTCCCTAAGAGCCAGGTTGTATACTTGCTTCCTGCGTAACCAGAGATTGGACATTCAGTGTTGATTTGCCTACGAGTACTCATTTGCCTTACAAGTGCATTCAAATCATAAATGTAATAGTAACTATTATATGTACCTTTTGCTATATATTAAATATTTGATTATTACCTTTGTGTGGACCCGATTTCATTGTGGGAAAGTGTTCATCATATTTAGATATCGTGTACTGTATGGCCAGTAGTTAAAGTACATAAAGCGGTAGTGGTTTAATGATACCATACTTATCAATACAGTCAGGGAATTGTACCCCTCAGTTACACCTACTGTACCAACTTAACTTAACCAGTTGGAAACCAAGCGTACAGTAATCAAATTAGCAATCAATCAATCAATCAACTCAATAGGCCATGCTCACTTAGAACAGCGCAGCACCCATCTCTCTCTCAGTCTGACTATCCCCCGCGTTGCAGGCAGAGTGTGTGTGTGTGTGTGTGTGCGTGTGTGTGTGTGCGCGTGTGTGTGTGTGTGCGTGTGTGTGTGTGTGTGTGTGTGTGTGTGTGTGTGTGTGTGTGTGTGTGGGGTGGGGGGGGGGTGGCGGTGGGTGGAGACTAGAGCGAGCGAGCGCTGACAGTCGAAAGGAAAAAGAAATTGATTTTTTTTTTAAATTAATCAATCAATCAATCCGCGATTTTTCTTTTGTTACAGAATGATTCAAGACCCATCAATTACATCATCCAACATTGTTTAAATGACTAAGACATTCGCTGTGACAGAATCGCTTGATATTTAGTCGTTTAGTCGCTATCAACATATCCATTTGTAAAGATTATTGTCCACCTTCTTGTTTTATTTTTTTTATTTGTCTTTTTTCCCCTCCATTTTCCTCCGATTTTCTCCCATCCCAATGTTAGTCGTATGCCAATTCCCAGTCCCTTCCTGGTCGCTGCGCTTTACCCCCCACAGTCAGATCATTTGGGAGAGTGGAGGCTACCACGTGCTTCCTCCGACACACGTCCAGCCAATCACCGCTTCTTTTCACCTGGCAGCGCGGATTCTCATTGAGAGGGCGTAGCGTGTGGGAGGACCACACTATCCCCCTCACGTCCAATCCGCGCTTAGCAGGCGCCCCGACCGAACTGTAGGAGTCGCTGTTTACAACGACCCGGACCCACCCCGCCAGCTTCTCCCACCCTCTGATACAGCCAATTGTATCAGTGCAGACGGCCAGCCAAGCTGGTGACAACCCCGGAGCTGTGAGCTGGATTCGAACAGGCGAACCAAGCTCACAGCTCCGGGGCTGGTGACGAACGCAATCTCCGCTCGACCACCTAACCGCCATTGTCCACCTTCTTATGATCCGGCGGATTGATGTGATGTGATTCGGTTGTGGGCGGGTCCTGGGCCAGCAAGCGTGGACTGATCGCAATACATACGTGTAAATGGACTGTTTCAGCCAATCAGAATCGAGAAATTTGCATGCCGTTGTAT
>NW_028169740.1:0-2000 GCF_963971535.1 Notolepis coatsorum | reverse complement strand
AGTCGCTCACCTTGTTTGCAGGGCTATAACTATAATATATATTATAGCTATGGATGCAATACTATGGCCCATTTGGCATCGAGTATCTATCGTTCAAGATGTGAAAAAGAAAAGAAATTTCCATCCATACATTCCCATTTTATACCGTGGTGAATATAAGTATGGTTTAAGAGCGGTTTCCTGGGAGGCTAGTAATAGGCCGCAACGCATATTATACTTAATCCATTGGCATTTCGTCCCTATACACGCTACAATAAAAAATTCAGATGCATATGGTCGGTATATTATGTTCCATCATGAATGCATGAAAGGGGGGGGGTCGTTCTGATTAATTGATTGTCAATAACGGCATTCGTTAGTACAACCCAGCATACGCTGATCAGGGCGATGGCTATGAAAACAAGGCACAATCAAGCTGAAATCGACGTTAAATTGCTCTTACCTGTGGCCGGTGAGATTCCAAAAAGAATATTCCAATTATTTGATTGCCATCTGGTAGATCGTATGTCCATTTCGGCCACGACATAACCCACCACAGCATAATGAATCGGGGGTCACGAAAACTATTCAATGCGATCGGGTAAAGCCCTCGGTCCAGCCTACTAGAAAAGTCCACCCAGAAGAATTTCATCGACACACAGCCACATACGCAGAGTTTCAAAGGGAGTGCAAAATCGGCCGCATACCACCAGGCGGCGGTATTGGACTTTTGCGATCTCAGACTCATTCCCTATGGTTACACAGGCTCCCTGGATGGATAACAATTGGAAATAGCGAATAAAAGAAATAACGATCAAATAACGTGGTTGGCGTTCAACGATTGGCGGACAAACGCGTATTAAATCGTTGTTGGCAGGGAATGAGTTAACATTTTGAATAAACAATATTGCATTATTCTTCCCTTCCATATTTTTGTCTCGTTTATAAATACTGTAAGTATTTAAATAACTTAATTCCCGGCGGTGCAGCCTTGTTTAGTCACTGTGTCCATGGAAACGACGAACACAGCCATAAGGATTCCTCAAAGTGTGGTTATTACTCTGATGGTACTCTGTTTGCACCCAATTAAAAATGATTGCCGCATTTGATTTCAAACTAATTTGGGAGCAGATGTCTGGATTTGGTCCAGCAGGCTCTAGGAGCATGATGCTTTACAACTACTGAAGACTGACAGACAACTGATGGGTAACCCAGGTAACCCAAGTACATTATGCAATGTTTTCAGCCAAGCAGATTGAATATCTGAAACGGTTTGATTCTGTTGATATCCAGGGGGGGGGGGGGGGGAGATCAAAGATTATATTACATTAGATTAAAAATGTAATCGTAAACGAAAAGAAGTTGGCATTTAACCGGAGGTGCAAGTTAACAGTCACAGAGTAGGGCGGTCAGGTGGCGTAGCGGAGATTGTGCTCGTCACCAATGCAAGAGGCTGCGGTCTCGACTCCCGGAGAGTCAGCATTGCCTTGGCTCGGCTGATCGCTATACTAACTCGTTTGGCTGAGTTAGGGGGAGGGGAGCCGTGGGTGGGTCCTGGGCGTTGTGGACAGCGACCCCTACAGTTCGGTCGGGGCGACTGCACAGCGAGGGTAGGATCTGGAGAAAGGTAGTGTGACCTTCCACACGTTACACTCTCCCGGTGAGAATCTGAGCGGCCAGGCTGGCTGCCGGCTGGCTGCACATGCGTCGGAGGAAAGCATGTGACAGTCTCCGGCCTCTCGGACCAACAGTAGGGGGGGGGTGCGCAACAACCAGGAAGGGGGTTGGGAATTGGCATAACGACTAACAGTGGGGATGGGAGAAAAATCGGAAAAAAGGAGGGGGGAAAAGATAATAAAAAAAATACAGTCACAGAGTAAATATGCTAATCTGATGTACAGTATTATTATGTACAGTGATGAATTATTATGTACAGTGGTAGTATAAATACGCTATGGTAGTAAGCCATACTGGTACAAAGGCTTTAATCAGAATTTTCACATCGACAGTTCTAACATTTT
>NW_028169741.1:0-8000 GCF_963971535.1 Notolepis coatsorum | reverse complement strand
AATGTGGTTAGAAGTGGTGGAGAGAATAAAAGCTAGCTTATAATGGTAGTGTCTGGTTAGGTGCGAGGGATAGTGGAGGTACTTCTCAAGGTGGGGTCCGGGAGGGGGGGTTTCGAGCTGGAGCATATGTGTGTAGGTTTTTAGATAACAGGTATTAGGGGTATATCTTATATAAGACAATTAACTAAAATGTGATCTCATTGGATGTGCTCTGACAATTAATGCTTGTATATCTTATCGTGTGTTGTCATGTTTGTTTATGTGTTTGTTTAAAAAATAATAAAAAAATAAAATAAAATAGGCGAAACAGTTGGTATGTACATATACGTGTAATAAAACACAATATGTACATGCAATAGCAACTGGGGTACATAAGAACACAACGAGACATCCACTCACAGGGAGACAGGGAGACGGGGACAGGCGTTAGACAGTTTGCGTTTTTGTGATGGGCAGACATAGCAATAGATAGTGATACATGTAGTAAGCATGTATGTGAATAGAATAGATACATATAGTAAGCATATATGTGAATAGAATCAGAGTATATAATATAATTGTGAAATTAAGTAATAAATAGAACTAAGAACAACTGCAAGCCTATGTATACAGGATGGGATAGAAGGCGGTGGCTCAGGGCAGGATAAACCACTCAGAATAGGTCAAGGCAGAGCAGGTATGGTTCGATGCTGCAGGTCAGACAGAAGGCAGTATCAAGCTGTTCCTTAGTATATCTGGTTATGGAACATATACATTACAAATATTCTACAAAACATCGATATCGCCTTAATAACATTATCCCTATTGAATATATCTGCCTATAACCTACAGTATAACTTAAAAAACACAGTGGACTGTGTTTACCTTCCTGATCCCCCGACATGCAAACCACCAGTCTCTCTCTCTCTCTCTCTCTCTCTCTCTCTCTCTCTCTCTCTCTCTCTCTCTCTCTCTCTCTCTCTCTCTCTGTAATTCACTTCCTTCTTTCCCTCTCTCCCTCCTTCCTTCATTTCTTCTTTCCTTATTTTCCTCCTTCCTTCCTTCCTTTATTCCTGACATGTTCATTCATGTTTGGGGCATCAGCATCTCTCTCTCTCTCTCTCTCTCTCTCTCTCTCTCTCTCTCTCTCTCTCTCTCTCTCTCTCTCTCTCCCGCTCTCTCCCCCCTCTCTATCTCTCTCTCTCTCTCTCTCTCTCTCTCTCTCTCTCTCTCTCTCTCTCTCTCTCTCTCTCTCTCTCTCCTTGTGCGCATGCGTGTGAGTGGAGCGGAGCTCGGAGCCTGGGGAGTGATTGCGTGTGAGTGAGTTTCTAACTTTTTCTATCTTTTCTATTTATATGTTGCTTGTCAAGTTGTGAATTAGAGTGTTGCTTATTTATTGTTAGGTTGTTGGTTTAGTGTGTGTTGTTGTGTTAAACGGAGTTTAGAGGTTTGTTCTCAGTCCGTCAGCTGGGGCTGGTCGGCAAGATACCCAGGCGCGCAGGATGGCTGATTTGAACAAATTGAGTAGGAAACACGGCATTAAGATTGGCACCGTGTTCCCCTGCTCAGTTGAAGAGGTTAGTTTAGCGGTAGGTAAAGTTGTTGGTTACAACAGTATTAAGTCTGCAGGGAAAATGAATAGTGCTGTGGTAATCTTTTTGGATCGAGTTGAGAAAGTGAATGCAGCAATTGAACGCGGTATTATTGTTCGGGACCTGCACGTTCCCGTGTTGCCACTTGCGCAACCATCAACTAAAATCACGTTGTCTAATGTACCACCATTCATCTCTGATGAGTTTCTGATAAAAGAGCTGTCCAGACATGGAAAGATAGTCTCTCCCATTAAGAAGGTGCTTACAGGATGCAAATCACCTTTGTTGAAACATGTTGTTTCTCATAGACGTTTTTTGTATATGATTCTGAATAACAGGAATGATGAGTTCAACACGAGATTCCATGTTAAAGTGGAAGATTTTGATTATGTATTGTTTGCATCATCAGAGACCATGAAGTGCTTTGGGTGTGGGGGGGGGGGCATGTAATTAAAGCATGCCCTAAGAAGCAAGCTCAAGATGCGCATGCAGACCTTGGGGAGGGAACTAGTGGGCAAGGAAGAGAACCGTCAAATAATGAGACTGTGGTTTTAGAAATTAGTGGTAGGGGACAGCCAAGAGTGGCTAGGAAAGAACCAGCTGCTGTAGACGGGGCTACAGTTGAGATACAAGCAGAGGTGGCCAGGGATAACCCAGCTGAGACAGACAGGGCTGCAGGGGAGCTACAGGAAGAATTGGCCAGGGTTAAACCGGCTGCTGCAGAAAGTGCTACAGGGGAGCTACAGACAGAAGTGGCCAGGGTTGAACCAGCTACTGCAGAGGGTGCTGCAGGGGAGCTACAGACAGAAGTGGCCAGGGTTGAACCAGCTACTGCAGAAAGTGCTACAGGGGAGCTACAGACGGAAGTGGCCAGGGTTGAACCAGCTACTGCAGAGGGTGCTACAGGGGAGCTACAGATAGAAGTGGCCAGTTTTAAACCAGCTGCTGCTGAAAGTGCTACAGGGGAGCTACAGACAGAAGTGGTTGGGGTTAAAGAAGCAGCTGTAGACAGTGCTACAGTTGAGATACAAACAGAGGTGGCCAGGGATAATCCAGCTGAGACTGACAGTGCTAAAGGTGAGCTACAGGAAGAAGGGGCCTGTGAGAAACAGACAGACAGTACTACAAGTGAGATGCAGGTAGAAGGGGCATGTGTGAAACAGACAGACAGGGCTACAGGAGAACTGCAGCTGGAAGGGGCCTCGGAGAAACAAACATACAGTGCTGCTGTGTCTGGGGGGAAAACACAGGAGAGTAGCAGTGGTTTGTGTGGAAGCAGTGCGGGAGTTAATGACCAGACTAATGAGGTGGAAATGGAAGATGAGGATGTTTCACAATCTGCACCTCATAAACGCAAAGGAATGACTTCACAGTCAGACCAGAGTGATAGTGAGGAGTATGAGTCAGATGGTAGTGACATGTCTGAGTTAAAGAAGTCACAAAACAGAAAATCACTGTCAGTCAAAACCATCAAAACTTTGCTACAGGAAAACAAGAATGTTCGGGGCTTCAAAATAGAGGAACATATTCCTGATACAGAGGCTTTCTATACGTCTGTCAGGTTTCACATGGGAAATAACAGCTTTACTAAGCAGGAAGTGTATAGACTAAGGAAATTACTGCCAAAGGTCAGAAAACAAATTCATGAAAGGAAAACAAGTGGCAACTTTTAATGTATTGTTATTGTGCGTTTTAGTCACTCCTCTTCTCTCCATGGAACATTTTAAGGTTGGAACTTTGAACTTGAATGGGGCAAGAGATGTGAGAAAACGTGCAACGCTGTTTGAACTGGTCAAGTTAAAACACATTGATGTTCTTTTTATGCAGGAGACACACAGTGATAAGGTGAATGAGGTAGAATGGAGGAAAGAATGGGAAGGTGATTTAGTGTTGAGTCATAAATAATACTACAATTAGTAGTGGAGTTGGTTTTTTATTCTCAAAACGTTTTATTCCTGCTTCCTATACTGTAGAACATGTTGTAGAGGGTAGGTTCATTGTAGTGAAAGCACATTTTGAAACATTTAATGTGGTTTTATTGAATATTTATGCTCCTTCTAAAGGGCCTGAAAGAAAGACTTTTTTAGATATAGTGTGTACTAAATTGTCCGATTTTAGTCCGGATGATTTCTTATTTTTTTCTGGAGATTTCAATTGCACAGAGAATAACAGTTTAGACAGGAATCATAATGAACCCCATCCAGCTTCGCAAAGTGCATTAAGAAAGCTTGTACACACACACGGCTTGGTTGATGTGTGGAGGAGGTTTCATGGGAATGAGCGCCAGTATACATGGTCTCATTGTAGGGATAATGTTGTCTCCTTAGCTAGACTTGACCGTTTTTATTGTTTTAAACATCATTTTAATGTTTTTAAAATGTGTAAAATATTGCCTGTTGGTTTTACAGACCATTCATTGGTAATGTGCAATGTCTTTATTAAGAATCTGGTGCCTAGAAGTGCGTATTGGCATTTTAATTCAGCTTTGCTCCATGAAAAGGATTTTAGGGATGTTTTTAGTTTTTTTTTGGGTCCTGTTTAGGAGTAGGAAGAATGAGTTCTCTTCTCTTAGGCAGTGGTGGGACTGTGGCAAAGTAGAAATTAAAATGCTTTGTCAACAACACACTCTCAATGTAACTAGAGACATCACTACCTCCATGAGAGATTTGGAGACTGAGATAGTGGACCTTGAGAAAATGTTTGGGTCCACAGGAAATCAAGGACATTTGAAGTCCTTAATAAAAAAAAAATGGCTTTAGCTGACCTGCTAGGTGTGAAGGCTCAAGGAGCTTTGTTAAGGTCTAGATTTATGAATGTCAATGCTATGGATGTGCCTTCCAGTTACTTCTTCGGTCTGGAAAAGAAGAATGGACAGAATAAATTCATTCACTCTCTTCTGTCAGAGACAGGGCAGGACATCACTGATGCCAGTCAGATCCGGAGACGGGCCGTCGAGTTTTATTCTGCTTTGTATAGCAGTGAGTACACTGACAATGATGTCCTTCTACAGTATTTTTGTGAAGGATTGCCCACAGTATCACGGGAGTCGAATGTGCTGCTGGAAAGACCTTTGGACTCGTCAGAGCTCTATTCTGCCTTACAGAGCATGGGTGGCGGGAAAGCCCCTGGTATTGACGGTTTGACGGTGGAGTTTTACAAAGCCTTTTGGGACATTGTGAAAGACGACCTTCTCGAGGTATTCAATGAAAGTCTGGCTGAGGGTGCGTTGCCGCTTTCGTGTCGCAGGGCAGTGATAACCTTACTGCCAAAAAAGGGGACTTTGCAGGACATAAGGAATTGGAGGCCTGTGTCAATATTATGCAGTGAATATAAGATTTTGTCAAAGACCTTAGCAAACCGTCTGAGAGAAGTGATGGATCAGATCATACATCGTGATCAGACGTATTGTGTAC
Organism: Notolepis coatsorum; assembly: GCF_963971535.1. Taxonomy (NCBI): domain Eukaryota; kingdom Metazoa; phylum Chordata; class Actinopteri; order Aulopiformes; family Paralepididae; genus Notolepis; species Notolepis coatsorum. Next base: position 3,016 of record NW_028169741.1, on the reverse strand, counting down.
CTGGCAGGTCAATATTAGATAACGTATATTTAATTCGTGATGTTTTGGGTGTCTCTGATTCATTGGGATTGAATACTGCTCTTATTTCAATAGATCAGGAGAAAGCATTTGACCGCGTTGAGCACAATTATCTCTGGAGTGTTATGAAGAGTTTTGGGTTCAGCGATGGTCTCATTGCTATGGTGAAAGTTTTGTATCAGAACATTGAGAGTGTGTTAAAATTCAATGGTTCTCTATGTGCTCCTTTTGAGGTACAGAGGGGTATTAGGCAAGGCTGCGCTCTCTCTGGCATGTTATATGCAATTTCATTGGAACCCATTGTTACAATCATTGAGAAATGAGATGAGGGGGTTAGAGCTATACCTGGGGGTTCCAAGATAACATGGTTTTGTCAGCTTATGCTGATGATGTAGTTTGTTTTGTAAAAAATCAAAACGATGTAAATATAATTGGAAAGTAATTGCTGACAGTTTTAGGGGCTGTGTCTTCTGCCAAAATAAATTGGAGGAAAGAGTGAGGCGGTAGCTGTGGGAAACTGGCATAGTAGATTACCTGTGTTACCTCAAAACATGATCTGGAAAAGGGATGGTTTTAAATATTGGGGCTATATACCTTGGAATGACATGATTGTACAGAAAAATTGGGAGAATGTGGTGGAGAAAGTAGAAGGAAGGCTGTTTAAGTGGAGATGGCTGTTGCCTCAGATTTCCTATAGAGGCAGAGTCCTGATAATAAATAACCTTGTGGCTTCTACCTTGTGGCATAAGCTTGGCATGTGTGGAGCCTCCTTCAGGCATGTTGGTGCGGTTGCAGGCAAAGATGGTTGATTTCTTTGGGATCGTTCCTCAGAGTGTTTTGTTTTTGCCCAGAGAAGAGGGAGGGCAAGGCCTGGTTCATTTAGCGAGTAGGACAGCGACTTGAGGCTACAGTTCATACAGCGATATCTGTTAGGACCAAGAGATTTAGTTTGGAGAGAAGTTGCCTCTTTATTCTTCGACAAGTAAATAGTCTTGGACTTGATGTATCTTTGTTTTTAACAGACCCGACGACTTTAAGGTTAAATGCACTTCCTCTTTTATCAGGGGGTTTTTAAATGTTGGACACTTTCAAGTGCACAAGGAATACTTCTATTAAATCGTTGCACTGGTTACTTGAGGAGCCTCTTGTTCATGGTGTAAGGATGGATATAGGCGACTGTGCAAATCCTGGGCTGACTGGACTGCGTGTGCTGCCGAAGTGGTACGCCTGAGACGGCTGGCAGACACAGCAGGACCAGAGTTAAAGGATGCTCAGGCTGTGTGTTCGTTATTGGCTGAGGTCACAGCGCTACGCAACCAGGGTGCTGGATCTCTGGAGACAGAGGTTGACTGTTGAGGAGCTGGGAATGCTTAGATTATACAGCAGTGGAGCTTTAAAACCGGATAAACAGGATGAGTTTCCAAATATCTACCTGAGCCCTGTACTGGGAGAAATGTCTGGTCCTCTACTTTTTGTAAGGGTTCAGCTTTTTACAAATGGATAGGAAATCGTGGTACAGAAACTGTGTCAAAGTAATTAATAAGAAATGGCTAAACAATTATATTATATTATAACAATAATAACAAACAGTGGACACTGTATGGAGGAGTAGGCTGTGTGCAAGTAATGACACTCAACCTGTGTGGAGAGTTTTATATAAACCTCCTTTAAAAAAACAAACGGCTGACCTTCAGTGGAGGATTCTGCATGGTGCTGTGGCAGTGAACGCTTTTGTTTCCATCATCAACCCAGAGGTGGATAATAAATGTCCTTTCTGGGTTGACTGAGACTGTTTTTCATGCGTTTTTAGAGTGTAACAGGCTTTTAGGGCTGTTAGAGCTGCTCACCTGACGTTTTTAGGCTTTTTGGTGAAACTTTTCTGTTATTGGTTATATTTTTGGAGCAGGATAAAAAGACAATAGGAAAAAATGGCAACTGCTTATTTTTCTGGTGGGGAAGCTAAGCTTGCAGTCTATGTAAACAGGAGACAGAGTGGAAGATAAACCGGACCAGGATGCAGTGTTAGTGTGGTGCTGTAATGTGAAGGCTAGAGTCTGGCTGGAGTTCAGGTTTTATAAAGCTATGGAAATTTGGAGGTTTTGCTCAGGAATGGTGTTATGGAAATGTGATTTGTGATGTCTTTGATGATGAATTGGTTTTTAACAACATTATGAATAGTGAAGCTCTATTTATTTATTTGTTTGTATTGTTTTTTTATCTTGAAGATGTAATGTCTTTTTTAAAGGCTTGATGTAAGTTTTTGTTCATACAGTACAAAATAAAGTACTTTAAAAATCAAAATCTCTCTCTCTCTCTCTCTCTCTCTCTCTCTCTCTCTCTCTCTCTCTCTCTCTCTCTCTCTGTAATTCACTTCCTTCTTTCCCTCTCTCCTCTTCCTTCATTTCTTCTTTCCTTATTTTCCTCCTTCCTTCCTTCCTTCCTTCATTTATTCCTGACATGTTCATTCATGTTTGGGGCATCAGTCTCTCTCTCTCTCCTCTCTCTCTCTCTCTCTCTCTCTCTCTCTCTCTCTCTCTCTCTCCCTCCTCTCTCTCTCCTCTCTCTCTCTCTCTCTCTCTCTCTCTCTCTCTCTCTCTCTCTCTCTCTCTCTCTCTCTCTCTCTCTCTCTCTCTCTCTCTCTGTAATTTACTTCCTTCCGTCCTTCCTTCCTTCCCTTTCTCCCTCCTTCCTTCATTTATTCATTCCTTCTTTTCCTCATTCCTTCCTTCCTTCATTTCTCCTTCCTTCCTTTATTCCTGACATTCATTCATGTTTGGGCATCAGCATATCTCTCTATCTATCTCTCTCTCTCTCTCTCTCTCTCTCTCTCTCTCTCTCTCTCTCTCTCTCTCTCTCTCTCTCTCTCTCTCTTCTCTCTCTCTGTAATTACTTCCTTCCGTCCTTCCTTCCTTCCCTCTCTCCCTCCTACTTCATTTATTCTTTCCTTCTTTTCCTCCTTCCTTCCTTCATTCCTGCCTTTATTCTGACATGTTCATTC